>NC_142787.1:30572197-30879697 GCF_988280905.1 Pimephales promelas
CGTTCGATTTTATTAATCAAGCTGTTGAGATCTGCTAAATAGTATTCATCGCTTTACGCATGTGTACTGTATGTATGAAGATGAAGTTGGAGTTGGACATTACTTGCATATGCAAATTTATATAAAGGGCTGGGCAATAATATAATTACCTTTCGGGATGAAATAAAAACCAGGCAGTTGAGATTTGCTATACAGTATATATCGCTTTACGTGAGTGTGTATACGAATAAAGTTGGATATTATATTGGATATATGTATATATATATATATATTATTATATATTTTATATATATACACACACATATACACACACTTGGTGTTTTGTATGTATGCAGGTAAAGTGCGATGTACTATACAGTATATCCAACAAAGTATAGATGCAAAAGTTGCTAAAGCAGACTTCCAAAACATCTTTACCTAATTTTAAATGATCAGATATACAATTAATTAATATATCAGACATGTTTACACATTAATAATTCATCCACCTCCTTTCTGTCTCTCCTTGCTGTGAACAAGACTCACTCACATGACAAGCTGCACAAACTACAGCCATTTCAGTTTATATGAATGATTATGAAGACATATTTTTCTTCGCAATCATGTGCAGTGATGAATCACACACAATAAGACCACAAACACACTGTAAAAAATGATCGTGATTTTAACGGTAAAAGAATTAAAACGCTAAAGTGAAAAACTGTTTATTGGTTAACAGAAAGTTTCCTTACTATATACGGTAAATAACTGTGATGTATATAAAACGGTACATTTATTGTAATTTTACTGTAAAATACCGTTAAATTTACAGTTTTTGGAAGTGAAAAAGAACAAGTACTGAAAAAATATAAATGAACATTCCCACAATTCCCTGCGTGACACTTCACATTTAATGTTTTTTTTTTATTTTTTAAATAACTGCTTCTTCATAAGTTTCTAAGTTTTTTCCAAACAGTTATGTACATTAGGGTTTTATGTTACATTTAATGTTGTTAAATTGCCATGATGGTGTTTAATGAGTGTGAATCACACTTAGTATTAACTCTCTAGTGGAAGAGCTTTTATTGATCATGTGGCTCATTGTTGGCTGTCAGTCTATTACAATGGAATAAAACAGATATTAATACTTCAAAAGGTCAGTAAATTAACATTATATCAGATTATTGCTGTAAAATTAAATACGGTTAAAAGTCTGTAAAAACTAAAATGTTGTTACCGTATTTTTAACAGGAAAACTCAAATTTGCATGTTGACTTTAAATCCTGCATTGTCTGCGATTGAACACAGGGAACAGACTAGGGATGGGCAACGATTAATCACATCCAAAATAAAAGTTTGTGTTTACATAATATATGTGTGTGTAGTGTGTATAATTAAGTTGTATATATAAATACCCACACATGGAAAATGTATTATTAATATATCAAATATTTATATTTATATATAATATTAATTGTGAATAAATATATATAAAATATATACATGCACATATTTCTTTCATATTTATGAAAAATATGTTATTAATATATCAAATATTTATATTTATATATAATATTAATTGTGAATAAATATATATAAAATATATACATGCACATATTTCTTTCATATTTATGAAAAATGTGTTAATATATCAAATATTTATATTTATATATAATATTAATTGTGACTAAATATATATAAAATATATACATGCACATATTTCTTTCATATTTATGAAAAATGTGTTAATATATCAAATATTTATATTTATATATATTAATTGCGAATAAATATATATAAAATATATACATGCACATATTTCTTTCATATTTATGAAAAATGTGTTATTAATATTTCAAATATTTATATTTATATATAATATTAATTGTGAATAAATATATATAAAATATATACATGCACATATTTCTTTCATATTTATGAAAAATGTGTTAATATATCAAATATTAATATTTATATATAATATTAATTGTGAATAAATATATATAAAATATATACATGCACATATTTCTTTCATATTTATGAAAAATGTGTTATTCATACATCAAATATTTATATTTATATATAATATTAATTGTGAATAAATATATATAAAATATATACGTGCACATATTTCTTTCATATTTATGAAAAATGTGTTAATATATCAAATATTTATATTTATATATAATATTAATTGCAAATAAATATATATAAAATATATACATGCACATATTTCTTTCATATTTATGAAAAATGTGTTAATATATCAAATATTTATATTTATATATAATATTAATTGTGAATAAATATATATAAAATATATACATGCACATATTTCTTTCATATTTATGAAAAATGTGTTAATATATCAAATATTAATATATAATATTAATTGTGAATAAATATATATAAAATATATACATGCACATATTTCTTTCATATTTATGAAAAATGTGTTAATATATCAAATATTTATATTAATATATAATATTAATTGTGACTAAATATATATATAATATATACATGCACATATTTCTTTCATATTTATGAAAAATGTGTTAATATATCAAATATTTATATATAATATTAATTGTGAATAAATATATATAAAATATATACATGCACATATTTCTTTCATATTTATGAAAAATGTGTTAATATATCAAATATTAATATATAATATTAATTGTGACTAAATATATATAAAATATATACATGCACATATTTCTTTCATATTTATGAAAAATGTGTTAATACATCAAATATTTATATATAATATTAATTGTGACTAAATATATATAAAATATATACATGCACATATTTCTTTCATATTTATGAAAAATGTGTTCTTATATCAAATATTTATATATAATATTAATTGTGAATAAATATATATAAAATATATACATGCACATATTTCTTTCATATTTATGAAAAATGTGTTAATATATCAAATATTTATATTTATATATAATATTAATTGTGAATAAATATATATAAAATATATACATGCACATATTTCTTTCATATTTATGAAAAATGTGTTAATATATCAAATATTAATATATAATATTAATTGTGAATAAATATATATAAAATATATACATGCACATATTTCTTTCATATTTATGAAAAATGTGTTAATATATCAAATATTTATATTTATATATAATATTAATTGTGAATAAATATATGCATGTGTGGGTATTTATATATACACATACACACATATATTATGTAAACTCAAACTTTTATTTTGGATGCGATTAATCGTTGCCCATCCCTAGAACAGACGCACGGCCGTGACTGATACACACACACACACACACTCTTGCGCTTTTAAACACTTCTGCGGTCTTCACCTCCATCTTTATCTCACACCTCTCTCTCCAGCGTCCCCTTCCGCTCACCCCTTTTCTCACCCTATCCTTCTTCCTCTCGCACGCTTTCCTCTTCACACTCTATCTGTGTGACCTTCATCTGCTCGCCACTTTCAGCCGGCACCAAAAACTTAATCACACACTGTCAACCTGTAAGGAGAGGAGGAGGAGGAGGGCGAGTTCTTCCCCCTTTTCTCTCGGCTCCTCTCTTCTTTAATGCCCTTTGCCGTGGCGAGTGAGGAAGGGGGGAAATTTATAGCTGGTGGGACAGCTGGGGTATGAACAATGGGCAGAAAGCAGCGCAGGGTTATCTGGAGGGGCGTGCGGCGGGGAAATCGATGTGACCCGTGATACACTGTCATCACAATTCCCACCCCAGCCGTCCTATTTGTCTTGCGTAGGGAGCCCTGGACGGGCCGTGTCGACGCGCGCTGGCCAGATTAGCCGGGGTGAATCATGACTGCTCGCTCGTTCTTATTCAGCCCCAGTTCTATCTGTTATTGCTGGTGCAGTGGGGCTGTAGTTTGTGGCCTGGCATTGTGGGTGGGAGGAGTTGCCTATGGGGCTTGTGGGTAAAATATGGATCGTGTGTGTGAAAATAAGAGATTAACAACTATGTGGAGGTTTAGACACAGCAGCTTTCCGTTTCATCGGAAACACTCGGTTTATATTTTCCCCGCTGTGTGATATTCGCATTTACGGTACGTAAATGTGTACGGTGTAACTCGAAGTGCATTCTTCTATCCCAGTTTGTTATGTAGACTAAGTGGTTGATTTATAGACCATTTCACAAGATGTAAACAACACTGGTCCAGAAGCACTTCCTGTTTCAGTTTTTTTAACACTACATAAAAGCTGGGATAAAATGCAACCAACAGAACATTTAAAACTGAATCAAAAAGTTAAACAAACATCTTTAAGATTTTTTTCTTTACATGTGAAATAAAGAAAACAGTTACAAACTGAAACAGGAAGTGTTTCTGGACCAGTGTTGTTTACATCTTGTGAAATGGTCTATAACTGGCAACATTAAAAGATTGCTCTGTTTGAGGGATCTGACCAACACAGCAACATCACATCAACCAATGGTGTGAGTTTGGGGGTGGAGCTATGTGTTTGGCCAATTGGAGAGAGGGGGGAATATTTGAGAATCCTGTTCGTAAACAAAACAAAAAAAAAACCTGACGTTAATTGTATTTTCTTGTTTTATTTACAACTTCAAAAAAAAATCGTTCTTAAATACCGTTAGATAAAATGTACACATCAGTATTTTGTTAATAAATGTTTTCTTTTATTGTTAATGATGTACAAAAGTTTTCATTTGCCTTTTTCCAGATTACTGTTGGTTATAGTGTTTACTTCCGTGACTTTTAACAATTTCTTTATTTTTTGAAAAATATTATAAACTATATATATTTATTATATATATTTAAATATATATTTTTTAAATATTAAAAAAATATTTTTTACATTTTTTTTTAAACTTACAGAACTTCTTGATTCTGTAAGTTTAAAAAAAATGTAAAAAATTTTTTTTTAATATTTAAAAATATATATTTAAAAAAAAACTAAAGAAAAAAAAGTTTAAAAAATAATATTTTTTATCACATTACAATAAAAAAAATCATAAAGGTTTTATTTTTAACTAATGTATTTCTAATTTAATAAATGTTATGTAAAATAAATGGGTATTCATTTATAATGTTCGTTTACCAGCTTTAAATTAAATTCTGTGATGTATAGCAACTTTTAGTCATCCTGCTCTAAAAATTCAGCGAAACAGTTATGATGCCAAACTGAATAATAGTAATAAATTAAATGTAATTTGTAACAGCTTTAATCGTGCATTAAAATGAAAAATTTAATTAGGTACATGTGTTACCATGTTAATGTCGACAGTCATAAAATCACTGGTGTGACTGTTCACAGCATACATTATGTTCTGTGTTTTGCCAGATGAGGCTCAGTTAGCTTTGCCCATGCAGAAGCCAGGGTTCGAGAAGCTTCCTCTGGGCACTCAGACTCTTCCTCCGGGTTTCCCCGCCCCCTTCCTGTTTGCAGACGGCCTCTCTTCAGTGGAGACATTGCTCACTAACATCCAGGTACATGCAGTGTGTGTTTTGTTTGTAAGGAAATGTTCAGTCCAAAATTAAGTTAGTTCATACTAAACCATGTCTGACGGATAAGTATAAAATCGTATTAAATTGATTGTTCACATTGAAATTAATTTTTGGTATGTTTTAGCTTACCTTGTCTTTGTTTACGCAGTAGTTTCAATTTTGATATTTTTAGGTCAAACCGTTCTTGTCTGTCAGCCACATAATGGAGGTCTATGGTCACCACCTCAAAGAGCATGCACAGAGAAGTCTAAATTAAACATGACACATTTCATGTCTTAGGCCATCAATGTGTACTTACATTTACGAGTCATTAAATCATGTTTAATTTGGACGTCTCTGTGCATGCTCTTTGAGGTGGTGACCATAGACCTCCATTATATGACTGACAGACAAGAACGGTTTGACCTAAAAATATCAAAATTTAAACTACTGCGGAAACAAAGACACCAACATCTTGGATGCACTTGAGGTAAGATAAAACATACCAAAAATTAATTTCAAAGTGAACTATCCCTTTAACAAAAACTGGGAGAGTCAATATAGGTAGATTGATTGACCATAATTCATTTTGTGAACGATTCCAGAAGTTTAACAAAACAATATTAGTATTAGTTCTTTAGTAAAACAACATTAAGGAGGGGAAAAAGTAATATATGATTTCAGTTTTCATCTTGATTGTAAATTAAGTTATCCAGCAACCCCTGAGGACTGGCGAACCACTGCTTTAAAGTACATACAGTATGCATGTTGCATAAGGTAATTGTGAATGTTTATCTGTGTATTAAAATCGACTGTGTCTTGTGTTCTGTTGGCGGCTCAGGGGCTTCTGAAGGTGGCTGTGGATAATGCCCGTGTGCAGGAGAAACACGTGCAACAGGAACGCAAGGAGTTAAAGATGGAGCTGTACAGAGAAAGAGAGATGAGAGAGAGTCTGGAGAGACAGCTCACCTCTGAACTGCACAGCCGAGGTGCGTACACACACCTGATTAAACTGGACGACGCTTCGTAATTTAACTATCATCAATTTGGTGTAACAATTTTCACTCAGAAATTCCTAGTAAACTAATTACAAAGAGGAGACGAGTAAAACTGAATTAAATATGACATTTTGAAGTAGAAACACACTACACACTAAGTCAAGTCAAGTATATTTATATAGGTGTATATTCATCAGGTGACCCAATGGTGTCCTAAAACTCCATCAGGTGACCTAAATGTGTCCTAAAACTCCATCAGATGACCTAAAGGTGTCCTAAAACTCCATCAGGTGACCTAAAGGTGTCCTGAAACTCCATCAGGTGACCTAAATGTGTCCTAAAACTCCATCAGGTGACCTAAATGTGTCCTAAAACTCCATCAGGTGACCCAATGGTGTCCTAAAACTCCATCAGATGACCTAAAGATGTCCTAAAACTCCATCAGGTGACCCAATGGTGTCCTAAAACTCCATTAATTGACCTAAAGGGGTCCTAAAACTCCATCAGGTGACCCAATGGTGTCCTAAAACTCCATTAATTGACCTAAAGGTGTCCTAAAACTCCATCAGGTGACCCAATGGTGTCCTAAGACTCCATCAATTGACCTAAAGGTGTCCTTAAACTCCATCAGGTGACCCAATGGTGTCCTAAAACTCCATCAGGTGACCTAAAGGTGTCCTAAAACTAAACAAAATAAGTATACACAGTACACACACATATATTATTTAAACAAAACTTTTATTTTGGATGTGATTAATCGCGATTAATTGCGTTGCCCAGCCCTATATAATTATAATAAATGTTTATAATAATCAAACAGTATAAATTAATTGGATGTATTCATTAAGAACAGTGTGTAAAATAATCTTTAAAATGATTTTATGAAATTTTATGAAATTCTGTATGCTCTAATGACTCATGGAAATTCACTGGTCTGACGATCATCATCATTTTCTTTTATTGAACACATTAATGCATGACGAACACTCAGAGTGTGTGCCGCCAATTCTCTCCTTACATCGCAACCAAACCGTGTCACTAGTGGATTTACTGCCAATTCAACTCCCGTCGTTTGCGCCAAGAAATTAAGCCAATTATTCAGCTGGATAACAACTCTGACAATATGTACAAACACCTCAATAATTTATTAGCCATGGCTGTTACAGCATTTCATGTTATTTTAATGCGCACTGTTATGTGGTGGATGATTTGGCCAATCAAAGGCGAGTAATTAGAGGTGCGAGGAGGAAGGGACATACATTTAACGCTGTAAGCGAGCGACACGCCGGGAGCTTGTCTAAAGGTCTTCTGCCAGAGTCTGAGTGTTTCAAAAGGCTGTTAATTGCTGTGAATCCACATATACACAGAGTTGATTATGTTTGCACATATTCAGAGATTGTGTTGTTTGAAAACGTGCTGTGTGAACACGTGTTGGCGTGTGTACAGATGTGTTGTCTTATAAATGTGAATTGGTAGGTTAAACTTGTTATTTTAGAAGTAGTAGGGCTGGATATTGACACAAATTTCACAATTCGATTCGATTTCGATTCACAAGCTTGCAATTCGATTCGATTCAATATTGATTATTTTGGATATCAGTTACAATAAGTAGCAAATTTTATCAAGGAAATCAAATCTCTTAACTAATGCTGTAAACTATTGGAGTCTAGTTGTAGCCTATAGACTTCATTAGCCTAATATGAAGGTAATAATCAACTGTTTTGTAGCTATACAAACACTTAAATTACACTTTTATTTATTTTTATAATAAGAAGATAATATGAAATATAAACATTTAAATGGTGGCTGCCATAAAACATGCCAGATTTATTCAAATATGCATTAAATATTGAAGAACATTAAGATTATAATGCATATGTAATATGGTGTATATATTTAGCAAAATGCTCCTCTCTAGTTATTTTTCGAGCTGACTAACGAGTTTATGAGGGTTTTCTGAGGTAAATATGACGATGACATTGATTACAAGCTGTTTAACTGACGTCTTTCCACGGTTGAAACGCTGATTGAGCGAATCAATGTGACATGACCTGGATTTCGATAAGTTGTACTCTATCTTTAACACACTTTCAGATGCTCATTCATGTTTATTTGGCGCTGTGACTGGTATTATTAACCCGGAAGAGAGATCAGAGCGATCTCACGCCACAGCGCCAAAACGCTATTTATGTTTTTGAATTTCTAAAGAAAATGGACGTAATTTGAAAATTGAGACTTTGTTTCATATCAATAGTAACAAAGGACAAAGATTATTGCGATTTTTTGGATGCGCGCAGTCGCGATACAATGTCACATTCATTCAAATGAAACAGGATGACTAATCGATTCTTGAGATTTAAGAATCGATATCGGTTCGTAAAAATGAGAATCGATTAATATCGAGAAATCGATATTTATTACCCAGCCCTAATAAGTAGTGTTTTTAAGATTACTCGTACTTGGACTCTTAAAAATAAAGGTTCTCAATTGGCATCAATGCTTCAGATTATTAAAAATGTTCTTCACAAGACAAAAAAAAGGTTGTTTTAAAGGGGAATCGTGTCATTAATTACTCGCCCTCATGTCGTTCCAAAGGCGTAAGACTTTCATTCATCATTCGAACACAAATGAAGATCTTTTGATGAAATCTGAGAGCTTTCAGCTATACGAAACTCTTCATAAATAGATCGAAAAACAAAAAAAACAGTTGAGTAATTAAATGACAGAATTTTCATTTTTGGGTGAACTATCCCTTTAAGAACTGAAAGGTTCATTGGATCGCTACAGAAAACCTTTATTTTTTAAGAGTGTAGGGTTAGTGAATATGAGTAATACTAATAGTGATGCCCTAGTGCCCAAACACCGCTAACTAGGCCATATTTCCATTTGAACATCTAAAAACCTTGCAATTTTTTACATATCCTTTCTGGAAGCTGTTGCTCGTAGCGCGCCATATGTTTTTGTTTTGCTAGTGCTAATGAGCACTTTCAAGTCTCTAATGTGTGAATGCGAGTGTGCGCTGGCGTCTCCGTGTGTTTTCAGACACCATGCTGAACGAGCGAAGTGTTTTACGTTTGTTGAAACCTCTTTCTTGTCTCCCTCAGCCACTATTCAGAAGCGTCTGAAGAAGGAAAAGAAGGCAAAGAGGAAACTGCAGGAGGCTCTGGAGTTTGAGTCCAAGAGGAGAGAGCAGGTGGAACAGGCTCTCAAACAGGCCACATCTCCTGAGAGTCTCCGCATGAGTCTCAACGGTGGGCTTCTGCTTTTTGATACGTGTTTACTGTCAATTTTGATCAATTTAATGCAACCTTGCTGAATAAAAGTTTATTTTTGTATACACAAAACAGTCACCCAAAAGCTTTTTTCCACCTCTGATTTCTTTCACCATCTAATTAATTCCTAATGGCTAAAATCAGTTCTCGCTGAATATCAGGTTTTGCTCAATAATATTTAGTATTTCAGAATCAAAATGTGTCGGCAAGCATGCTTTTTCATGTTTACTTTAAGTCCAATGAGATGATGCACCACTTTTAAACGTATAATTTTCAAAATTCATGTTTATATTTTTGGGGAGCATAAAGTTGCGATAAAAAAAATCTTTAATTTTGTAATCTACAAAAAATAGCTGTGAAGCTCATAAATATATTTCAAATTTTTCCTGGTAAAATAAAGGTAAATAAAAATCTCATTGGTCCAAAATCCAGCTCCATATAGTTATGAAATCAACAGGTTAAAAAAATTGCTACATTTTTTTCTATCATGGACTCAAAATTGTTAATCAGTGAGTGATAACAATTTTGTTTGATACATTTTCTTAAAAACCACGTGTTATATCTGGCTGTGACTGAACAGAATATAGAGAGCCTAAGTCCCGCCCCTCCGCTTCCGGCTCATGGGACCTTATTTCGGAAAAAAATATGAATGGTACTCAATGGCGAGAGACAACTTGCTGTATCTTTTTATTCCGTCTGAACTGTGCCCTCAATTACACATATGATGTTTGTCAAATTAAAAGATAATTCTGAAAGTCAAAAACGTCGCAGATTGTCATAAAACAGAAGAGTAACATTTAGTTTTATGTGAAAATCGCCCTGTGAACTACATCTCCCGGGAAGCGAAACGAGATCCGCTGCTCGTGTGTGTGCAGTCTGGTACAAAACACTCGTAACGTTACGATTATAACGAAAGACTATAGAAACAATGACAGACATTAGCCTCAGTAAAGTTAGCTTCATTCATTGGGAGAAAATGTGCGCCTTTGGGGTTTGTAGTCTTTGTAATTACGTATTTTCACAGTCTTATACCTCAACGGTTTTACATCAAACTGCGACTTTCTTTACTTTAAAATGTATCTTTTAAATTGACAAACATCATATGTGTAATTCAGGGCACAATTCAAACCAGATCAAAATATTTGTTGTCTCTCGCCATTGACTACCATACAATATTTTTCCGAAATAAGGTCCCATGGTGGTCGACCGGAAGGGGAAGGACTTAGGCTCTCTATTGACTTAACACTTGTTTGGACATGTGTAACATACACAGACAGTCTATCCTGTGATTCTCTCTCACAAGATCTGCCTATTCAGATCTTTTATCGGTTTGTCCATCAATATTTCATTCAACCTTACGTCCTTTCTCATATTTTCTTAATTGGTGCTGATATTGGTATTTCCGTCTCAGTCATAACTATTAGCGATGCATTAGCGTCATAATCTCAGCTGAGGAAATGGAGTCTGATGTTTATCATAAACGCTTTAAAAGCGCGCACTTATCAAGGCCAAACCATTTTCCAAATCGCTTGCTGTTGTTTTGATTACACTTGTTTAATTGTGAATATGTTAACAGAAGCAGAATTTAAATGGAGAAAAAAAACAAAAACATTCAAGACATCTGCAAGTATTTTCTTGCGCTCGGGCAATTATTAGGCCAAGGCTGATTAGACGGGAATTCATTAGGAGAAATGCCTTTTGTTTTTGCCTTTCATCTGCGGGCAATGCTAGAAAAAGATCCCTAAATGTGTACGTCACATCTCTCCTCAGATAACACTACTTCCTCGTTTGTTTATCCGTGCGACGCTGCCTTTGTTGTCGAGATCATTTCCAAATGCAGTTCAACTAAACTGAACTAGGTAGGCAACATGAAATAAAATTTAAAAAAAGTAAATCAATTTACTTAACATATTTATTTATACGCACTACCATTCAAAGGTTTGCCAATGTTTTTAAAAAGTCTATGCTCACCAAGGCTGCATTTATTTGGAAAAAAAAAAACAGTAAAAATAGGAATATTGTGAAATATTATCACAATCTAAAATAACTTTATTTGAATATTGAGTGTTCAGCATCATTACTCCACCCTTCAGTGCCACATGATCCTTCAGAAATCACTATAATGTGATGATTTGCTGCTCAAGAAACATTTATGATTATTATAAATGTTGAAAACAGTTGTGCTTAACCATGTAATGTTTTAAAAGGAATCTGTTGTAACATTATACGTGTTTACTGTCAATTTTGATCAATTTAATGCAACCTTGCTGAATAAAAGTTTATTTTTTTATACACAAAACAGTCACCCAAAAGCTTTTTTAACATTTATTTTTTTTTCTAATTAATTCCTAATGGATAAAATCAGTTTTCGCTGAATATCAGGTTTTGCTCAATAATATTTAGTATTTCAGAATCAAAATGTGTCGGCAAGCCTTTTTCATGTTTACTTTAAGTCCAATGAGATGATGCACCACTTTTAAACGTATAATTTTCAAAATTCATGTTTTTGGGGAGCATAAAGTAGCGATAAAAAAAATCTTTAATTTTGTAATCTACAAAAAATAGCTGTGAAGCTCATAAACATTTGAAATTTTGAACACCAAATCATATTTCCTCCATAAGACCCTCATGATTTTGCATCAAGGTCAATAAATCTAGCAGGTTGTAAAATGTCAGATGGTCCAACTTTATCCATAATTACAGCCCGACCGATAAAGGATTTTGAAGGCCGATAACAATACAAATATTTGTTGTTTGTTTTAAAATCCGATATATCGGCCGATTTTTTTTATTATTATTTCAGAAACACGCAACAAAACATTAACAGATTTCCCTAACATTAGTTATTTGTAGTTATTTATGAGTTTTAACTAAAATAATATGATAATGCATTTTAAAAAGAAACGTGTTTCTTTTATTGTCACAACAGAACAGAGGAACATCAAAATATAATAAAGTTCTGATAAATAAAATAATAATTAGTCCCTACATGCCTTATTAGCTACCTTATAATTACAATGTCAGCTTGCTTATCCCTTTACCTGCACTTTTTTTTTGTAATTCCTGAAATAATTAAAAAAATATATATATATATATCTCGATCGGCCGATATATCGGAATATCGGTGCCCTCTGGTGGACAAACTATACAACTCCAACACTCATGACATGGTTGAACCGCGTTTCGTCCATTTTTATTTTATTTTTGAAATATTCATTTATCGGCCATTATAACTGCCGATACCGATAGTTTGGAAAATGCCTAATATCGGCCGATAATATCGGCCTGCCGATAAATCGGTCTGGCTCTATCCATAATGTATAATTATGTAATTTTACTGTTTTAGAGGCAGTGATACCAGAGGTGAAGTCTGAACATAATGGCAACCAGCAGGAGAACTCAGCTGTACAAGGTAAGAAGTTACACACACTGTATTTAAACTACAAAACTGGAAATAAAGACCCGACATGAGTCATTAGGTATTTGAATGAAAAGTCAAAATGGCCACAGCTGAGAAGATGCAACCAGCCATGTGCTGTACATATGGTCCAGAGGCCCCCCGTCTCCTGGGGCCGAATCCCAGCAAAACTACCAGAGTAAATCCCTGAACTTGCCTTACATCTCATTGGGTCCCTTTGAAGATGTCCAACTCTCTCAGGAGTGAGATTACAAACTGATGTTTTCATGCGCCTTTCACGCTTCCGTTCCCCGAGATCTATTTGCACTTTACAGCGCTTCTGCACACACTCATACAGTTTCATTCTTATCCCCGTTCCATCTGTCTTTCCCTCCGAGCTAGCCTCCCAAATCTGGCCAAAAGTTGTGTTTGATAAATGGGACCTATTATCAACACGTCTGACGGCGAATTAAAGACCCGCTGCCGTACATCTTATTGAAATGTGGGACTGGGGGAAGGTGAATAAATACATATGTTTACAGAAGATGCAGTGGAAATGGGCTGCAAAGTGCTCCACTGAAAATGAGCAAAATGTTTTTCCCCTATATAGCCAATTTCACAGTCTGCAAATAAAGAGACTTCCATTTTTCTTCCTGCTTTGACAGCGGCTCTGTGACGGAGCGTTCGCAGAGTGGATTTTTTCCTTTCACCAAGGTTCATTCGCAGTGTAAAGGGGTCATCCCCGGGTGATTGTAGGTTTCTCGGGTTGAATCAGACACTACTTCACCCTAAATCTGTGGCCCATCTAATGTTTCAAAGTCTGTAACTTTCAACTCCAGGTCAGATCTACAAAACCCGCAGATCAAAGACAGGCAGCCTCAGACTAGACGGAGAAATACATCAGTGGTTATTTTGTTGGCCCACATCTGGAGACAGAATAGAGCATGCTGTTGTCAAATCTTGTGAGACGGCAAGTAACTCATGACTCGGTCTTGAAACTAGATCAGTTGTTTCACACGCACACACACACACAAACATGTATTTTTGTTTTATTGTACAAAAGTAACAATCGTGACCCAACAAGTGAGAAGCGCTGATCTTGAAATGTTACCGAGATCCATTTTGCTGAACTTTTAAACACAATCAGGCCTAAAAAATTAACTAATATAAGGCCGTGTGTCCACCAAAGCGTTTTTAGCCAGCTGAAAACCAGTGTTGTAGTACTCGAGACTCGGACTCGTCTCGGACTCGGTCTCGAGACCATATTTTAATGGTGTTGGTCTTGTCATGGACTCGTGTGCATTTGGACTCGGAATTGACTCGTACTCGAACATTTTTTTTTTAGGACTCGGACTTGTTCCCGAGTCCACTCGAGTTCAATTAAAAATATTTTTCATGATTATTAATGAATGTTAATAAAATATTTCTTTAAATTGATTGACACGCCCAGTGATTGGTGATTTTCTAGTGCGCAATTGCGCATGACAAATTGTAATAAAATTACTTGTAACACCACCTACTATGTGGCCTTTTTACCCTAAACTGATCATATTTTTTTTAACTCGGAGTAAATTCAGTAAAAAAAAAAAAGTATTTCTCTAAGTAAATAAAAGTAAATTAGGTAATCAACCCTCACTGGTCTCGGTCTCGACTCGGACTCGACCGTCTCTGGTCTCGGGCTCGACTCTCTATGGACTCGGTCTTGACTCGGACTCGACTCTCTCTGGTCTCGGTGTCGACTTGGACTCGAGTGAGGTGGTCTCGACTACAACACTGCTGAAAACGCTAGACGCTCTGCTGAAGACGGCGTGCTTGAGTGTTTTGGCAGCGCAGCGTTTTTTCCGTTGAGACGTTTCGTTGCTATGATACAGAATATCCGCAGCAGTTTGAATGTTGTGACAGTTGGTCGGTGTGGTATTAGTCCCGCCCCTCCTCCACTGTGATTGGACGGCTGGGTAAAAAGTGACAGTGATGAGCGCTGCGTTTTATCCAAAGTTGAAAATTTTTCAACTCCCAGCGACCAGTAAAAACGCCGGGCGCGAAAAAAAACCCGGATGGTTCAAGGTCCAAAAGACAGTTAATAACTGTTTCAGATGCAGCTTCAAATGTCTTTAAACGACACCAGACGATGAATAAGGGTCTTATCGTGCGAAACGATCGGTTATTTCAAAACTTATTCCAAAAATGTAACTTTTCTAAGGACAAATGCTAGCCTTGCTCTATTCTGTGAGGCGCGTTTGCAACGTCACGTATTACGTAATTGCGTTCAAAAGGTCACGGGCGACGTAGCCGAAAGTACAGAGTCAGTGTTTACAAGTTGAACGCATAGGTTGAACGTGCAAACTAGCTCAAACACCGTTTACAAAAAAAGGAATTAAAAGGAAAAACAACGATGTCGGACGATTTTGATTCTGTACTTCCGGCTACGTCGCCCGTGACCTTTTGAACGTAATTACGTATTACGTGACGTTACAAACGCGCCTCAGAGAATAGAGCAAGGCTAGCATTTGTCCTTAGAAAAGTTAAATTTTTGGAATAAGTTTTGAAATAACCGATCGTTTCGCATGATAAGACCCTTATTCATCGTCTGATATCGTTTAAAGACATTTGAAGCTGCATCTGAAACAGTCTTTTGGACCTTGAACCGTTTGGTTCCCATTGAAGTCCATTATATGGAGAAAAATCCTGGAATGTTTTCATCAAAAACCTAAATTTCTTTTCGACTGAGGAAAGAAAGACGTGGACATCTTGGATGACATGGGGGTGCGTAAATTATCAGCAAAAGTTTTTTCAAAAGTGAACTACTCCTTTAATGAGCACACATATTTTTGAAAGAGCTAAATGTTTAAGCTAAGAATAAACTAAAAGAGCTACACAGTGTAGCTTTAATATTTATCTAATTTACAGAATGTATCTTGTTTCACTTTTAAGATACAGCCTTTTGAAATTAATCAAGATGTCAAAAATCGAACGTTTTAGGAAAAAACCTCAAGGGTTAAAATCGTGTAGTATGAACGAGACTTTATTTTGCAATATTAAATGTCACGGCCGTAGATGACTTATTCAGTGTAAACAACAAACTATCGAAGAGCGTATCCTATCAGTTGGCTAAGGAAGAAAAACACCCAAGATCATAACGATCCCATCCTCTCTCGGATTCACGGATCATCACTTTACCTCGGCACTTCTTTATCTAGAAGTTCTATCAAGCCGAAAGAGGAAAGGTGTCTGTGCAATCAGCTTACGGGAGTCTGTTGTCCGCTCCGCCCCTCCCCGAGCTCCCGAACCTCACCACATTTATCCATTACAGCCGGCAAAAATCTAATTAGCCCGCGCTTCTCTCCCAAGTCGGACTTCACAGTTTTGCAAGCTTAGCAGTGACAGCTGATTTCATTAGGTTTGATTGTCCTTGCCGAGATCCCTAAAAGCTTTTTGCGCTTTCTCAGGTTCCACCTCTATGTTGGGCCATTACGATGACCCGTGCCTTTTTTGATTAATCAAGACAAGTGGCGCTAACAGAAAACTGCTGAACACAAAGGAAGGTGACATCATTTTACAAGCCGATTAAGAGAAGTGTGGAGTGGCGGAGGGAGAGAGCGAGTGAAGAAGGGAGGGGAGGTGTAAATGTAATTACCCAACTCCAAACATTGGGCGTCATTTCCAACAATCAGCGTGGAAATTTCGTTTAGGTCTATCTGACTTCAATATACCAATCATATCCAGTGGTACATTTTCTTCAGGCCACTAATTGGTATCGTGCAGCCATATAACGAGCGTGAATAATCAGTGGTTTGTGTTTCGAGAGAATAAATGAGACCAATGGGAGCGGTGTTAAATATGGAGTGTGTTGGTGAGGAGGAGCTCCCAGAGGAGGACCACCCTCACCTCCCCATCCATCAGGTGACTGTATTCCACATGTGGGGCAAAAGAGCCAAAGATGCATAGGGTCGACCTCGTCGCTGGAAACAGTTACTCATTTACTGAAAAACCGATATAATAGACCTTATTCAGAGCAGCGCCATGACCGGTATGAAAGTGAGACTGTGAGGGATAGACTTACCGTGTTTCCAATGGCATCCGCTGTAAAAAGCGGCTATATTACTTACAATTTTCCACAGATTATATTGTCGGGAGTTTTTTTGTCAACTAAAATTTCTTGGAAAGATATTTTTCCACTGTTTCATGAGCAGAACAAAACGAAAACCCATTAAATAACAATACAGCCCATTGAAGAGATGCAAGTCTATCCCTCACAGCCTCGCTTTCATTCTCATTAAAAATCAGGCGTATAAGGCGTATAGACTAGACGGATTTCAGAAAAATGGCCTTCTATAAGAAGTGAGGAGCATTTATGGGTACTAGTGTTGTCACGGTACCAAAATTTCAGTATTCGGTACCAATACCAGTTAAAATTCACGGTTCTCAGTACCAATTTCGGTACCAAAGCTTAGTTTAAATTTACATATATTTAAGTGTTTATCACGGTTACAAGTATGGAAACTGTACATTTGTATTATAAACACTTTAGAAAAAGATGAGATAAAATGACCTAAAATAAACAATAGTATACACGAACACATTTTTAAAGTTGTTTGTAAAGTTTTAATCCATTATTTATTTAATGCACAATGAATTAAGTGAACAAACATGAACAATCAGGTGTTTGTAATAAATAACATTTTCAAACATTTGTTGTAAAAATATATTGTTCACTCAATGTGTTGATAACTAAGTAATGTTGATGAATGTTATCTTTGTAGCATTACCATAAAACATGTTTTATTTGACTTGACTGTCCTTTTATTTAATCTAAAACTGCATTCATATTTAATTTTAAAAAGGCTTTTTAAACCTGCTGAGTTATAAAGGCAAGAATACGCCTAGAACTGGCACTGACATTAAATGACATAATTTAGGGATGCATCGATACTAATACCAGTACTCTGGTGTCGGGTGGATACTACTGTGCTCATGTACTCGTAAAACTACCCCGAAAGCACTTTAGGGGCCGTTCACATGTCGCGCGTCTTTTTTAATTATATTTTTGCGCGTTCTTATTCTTTCCAAAGCGCTTGCTCTCACGCGGCGTCTGTCGTTGCTATGCAACGCCAACGAGTTTTTATTATGAGCGCGCTTGAATCGCGCCTATATTTGAAATTGCGAATTTGCATATAATCGGCCTCTTATGGCAACGTGACATTAGCCTAATCCAAAATATTTCCATATGTGGCTCTTTCCTCCTTTCGTTCCAACAAGTGGATTCAGAGAGAGAGAGCCATATCAGCGTTATAAAGAGGACGCAACTGTGCACGTTTCAGACATCGCGTCTAGAACAGAACTGGATTAACCTGGTACTCGGTACCTAGAAAAGCTGGTACCGTAACATTTATTTTTTTTTTAGTATCGACTTGGTACCGAAGTACCGAGTTTTTTGACAACACTAATGGGTACAAGTCGGGAACCGGCCTTCCTTACATATTTCAAGGGTGCCGAGTCCAAAAAAATGTTTCCCAAGCGCAATTTTGAGTTTTTAACCTTCTAATTTGTATATCAAAATGGCCACCAAATTGACCCTTCGCTAAGCCACGCCCGAAAACCGCCACTGGCCAATCATGTCATAGCAACCGTAACTATGCGCGGGAGGTCTGGCAAGCTTTCGAACGAGGGAACATGCTGAAGCATTGTGCGTATGGATTGTGCAAATCTGATACCGGTATATTAAAAGTTTGGACGGGGGAGAGGAATTGTTTTCCTTCCAGAAAATCTAAAAGCCAAGGGGAAAAATGATTGGCGTGATCTAGCGTCCCGTGGCGATGTGCGAGACCCATTCACAACTACTGGTAGCTAATGTCGACATGCTTAACAAAACCACAGGTTGGACATTTTTACGGTTCTTTGGTCATAATGATAACGTAAAATAAGACGATTAAAGAGACAAGACAAAGGCTCACTGACATACTTTAAAATATATTTCAGCATTTTGTTAATTGACGTCCTACTAATGTGACCCCTTAACTTAACCCAATCCGATCGCGGCTCTCCCGGTATTAGTGTTATTCCACAAGATTTATTGATAAGCTGTTTGATTTATAATTATTAAGATTATTTTCACATACCCTGCTGTGTATGAACACAGCTGTTCCTCAATTTGTGTCTCCCATTTGAACGGTCAGCGTATGAGGCGCTGCTGCTTGCGCTGGGACTATAACGTTAGGCTTTAACTTCAATTTTTAAGAAATTATTCCCTAATCGGTTGCATATAATGTCGTGAATATATCCCTCGAATGCATACTGTAGTCCCTTTTGTCTTGCTCTCTCAGATATTTTCACTTGTTCGCCGAAAATTACTAATTATCTCATCGAAATGTCTGATACCGGGTGCATCCACACTATAATAGATGGGCCAGCTGCGAAAGCTTGACAGGCGTAGCAACAGTAACTAGGGAGGGCGGGGCTTAGCGAATGGTCAATTGCCTTGCTCAGTCGTTGGACCATTTTCCCCTAGTTTTTTTTTTTTTTTTTGTAAGTAGGCAATCAAAATGAGGAAATTAAGTTTCTAGATAAGGGTCAGAGCAAAGATATATTGGAGGCTCACTGCCTTTTTTATGTATATATATTTGCAAAATGCCAACTTTTAAGGCGAGACACTAGTGAAATTTTTAAATAATAGATCACCATGAAACTTCTTCAGTTGATTACTTACACAAGTATATATAAAAAATGTATTATACGTTTTCGAAATTTGTACATCATCTCATTAAATATGCACAATTTTGCATAGATTTTCAGTAGATAGATCTAAACATATGATAAAGCCTATAAGGAGGAGAATGTAATATTTAAACGGCTGCCTTGAATACAACTTAAAATATTTGGATGTTTTAGGTTAGGGCTACAACACCTAATAGATAAAAATGTGATTATGAAAATGGTTGGCACATTGAAGAGCACATCTCGTCCAAATGTGGAATAACAGACACTCTTAGAAGAAAAGGTTCTATATAGAATCTTCAAAGGTTCTATCAGCGATACATCTTTGGAACCCCTAAAAGGTTCTATACAGAAGCCTTTTTAAGGGTTCAATAATAAGAATTCTTTGTTACCAGGAAAAAGGTTCTATATGGAACCTTTTGGGTTCATTCATTACCATTTGTTTTGTCCTTTCCGGATTAAATATTTCATATTATAGACAAACATCAATGCATGTTTATCCCAAAATTCAAGATATGGGGGTTAGAATATGTATATATTTATATCTTTTTATGTATAATCAATATCACACAAAGAGCGCCGTTTCAGTTTTTCTCCACCAAAAATCAGCATGATTAAAATGTGAAATTAAGTTACTACAACAGTTTAATTACAGCTACAAAATGCTGCAGAATAATGTAATATGTGGATGAATAATAGCCTATAAAGAACCTTTGTGCCAAAAGGGTTCTTTCTAATCATTATAGAACCTTTTTTTTAATATGAAAGGTTCTTTGGAGTCGAGTAAAGAACCCTATGCTTCATATATAGAACCCTTTTTTCTAAGCTCATAAAATAAAATAAAAAAAAAATGCAAAATGCAGATTAATTTACTTTTAGATGGAGTTAAGCAGTGAAAGCACCCAACATTCACAAAAGAGAAATTAATATTCGTAAAGCATTGAATACTGGTGTTTTGGCCCACCTCCCGCTTAACAAAACAGATCTGTCAGGTCTCTGTATTAAGTGTATGAACTATTTGCTCCGGTGTCTCCTGGGTACAGCTTCATCATGGCAGATTTAGTCTGCTGTCAGCCATAGGACTCAATTAATTGCACTTCAGGATATTACTCATAACTCATATTTCAGAGCAAGTGAAATACCCGCCTTCTATTTATCTCTTCCAGCGTCTCTCCCTCCCGTTAGCACCAGCAGGCCTCAATATGGCATTCAAACATTGCAAATGGTTCATATATTACATGAATGTCATATGCAATGTTTATATAACACATTTAGTATTCATGCTCCATGTATGCAGAAGAACAAAGAGGGTTGAACATGAGAAAGCACTTCAATTCTCAGTTTAATGGGGTACAAACACTAACGATCAGTGAACATCAGTCAGTGCTTAAACTTTAGAAACTTTTGACTGTCAACTTCTAGGGATTAAAACGTTATAATAGCTGTTTTATAGTTGAAATCCTGTATATTTAGATATATGTAATATACACATCACTTATAAGAATATTTTAATATACTTAGTATACATGAAATTGACTGATATTTGGCCATGATGAGATCATTGGCCAATAACTGCTCGTCACCCTTGTTAAATGGATGATTTTTAAAAATTTATCATTATTATTATTATTAAACACGCACAATAGTCTTACAATAACTGTAGTAGCAGGGTTTGACAAAGGCATTGAATGCAATAATCTGTATGAAATTTCGTCAAGGTCATTTGTAGAAAGGGCTCAAATGTAGTTACTCATCAAGTGTACCAATTCAATTAATGTTACTTGTTTTAATTTTTTTTTTATATCTCTAATGGCGATAAAACCATGCAATAACCATATTTGACATACCGAGATAGACATTTTTGGCAATTCAATTTAGTAATTAAACTAAGAGAATTGAACAAGTTTAAATATATTTCATTTTTACTCCAATTAAATATATTCTAATATGGGGATCTCCACTAAGAAACGAACATTGTTATGTTTGGATCAATACTGTGAAGCTGCTTTGATGCAATCTATATTACCAAATAATATATACCAAATATATATATATATATATGAAGAGTTCAGATGCAAAAGCCTCTAAATGCCATTTGAAATTTTCTTCTTTAATGATGATTTTTATCAAACTTGTATATTTAAGTTCAGTAATTTCACTTAAATAACAATTAATAGGTAATTATCATTGCCATTTAAGTGAAATTACTGAACTTAAATATACAAGCTTGATAAAAATGATCATTCTAGAAGAAAATTTTAAATGGCACTTAGAGGCTTTTGCATCTGAACTCTTCATATATATATATATATATATATATACCAAATTATTTAAAATTGTTGAATACGCTCAAATGTGTGAAGAAACCCCAATTTGTGGAAGATTTGGGGTGGCCTGTAGATTGTGAACATCTCGCTCTCCCTCTCCTACGCTTGCTCGTCGTCCATGCGTCTTGACAACTGTGCTGTTTTGTTTACATCCTGCATACATATTAGCTCATCTGTTGGTGCTTGCAGAAGCGAGCATGTTGAACATATAAAAGCACTCGAGTCCTAATGAACTGCTTCCTGTGTGACGGTACGCTGCGAGCTCTTCGATTAACATGCATCTGCAGCACTCCTGCCCCTCAACCACCAGCTGTTTCTCTCCGATCCAGCGCTTTACGGCCACCGCTAACATCATTCGTTCAGAAAACCTGCTACATTTTGCTGTTGAAAGACACTGTCTTTGTTCCTTTAATTATGATTTTTTTGATTCTCTTGGGGGTGGTGGAATATTAATTTGAACACAGTTGAGCTAAAATCACAGGTTGATTAATGGCACAGGTATAGAGGAGGGCAGGGTCACAACGTAGTTGTAACACACTTGTTTTAAATACTTACACACATGCTAGCATGCCGAAACTTGGTGTATTTACTAGTTGTCATTTTTTGCCGCAATTTTTTCTCTTTTCTTAAAGAGAAAAAAATTGTGCCAAAATTGCGAAATCTTTGTAAGATATCACTGAACATTTATTTAACCATAGCAAAGAGATTTTTTTTTAGATCTCTATTTTTTGTGTTCATTTAAAATTAGACAAATCTGATTATTATTTTAATCTCCAATCTGTTGTTTAACAGTTGATATTAGTGCTTCGCTAGCTAGCAGGGTTTAAACCCCAGTTGGGGCATGTTGTCACACTGCGTTACAATGTGCCCCTATTAAAAGTATGCTATTATATTCTATTGAGAAACATGTAAATAAAGACTGAGAGTCAATGTTCAGAAATGATTCATTATTATTTAGTTTTGAACTAACTGTATACTGTAGCTGTGTTTTCCAGTGTATTTGTTGTCAAACTCAAAAATGAGTATATTTTTAATTATAAAAAAAATGCCATTATTTTATATGAAAAAGTTAATAATTGTATTTTATTAAGAAAATATTTTTGTTTGACTTGTATATTTTTTTTATTAGATCAGATAGCATTTTAAGCTGTTATATGGTGATGTTACAATGTACCCCACCTATGGGGCATGTTGTCACATTTCACTTCCATTCTTTCAGGGTAAATCAAAACAAACATATACACTAAATTAATAAAGCAAAAGCACATAATTGTACTAGACATGTGGGAAATTAATGTGGGAGGGGGGGGGGGGGGGAGTAGATTTACACAAATTAACAAAGTCAAAAAAAGTGTTATTTTGTTACAATGAGATTGATTGCTCGGCATTTAAATACTCTGATTCAGTTTTCACTCTAAGCTAGGGTCAGAGTCCCTCTGGAAATGCCTCTCCACCCGTCCAGATCGCTTACAGAGGCACGTCTGTGCATCTAATGGCAGCACTACATACTAGAGCCCGACCGATAAAGGATTTTGAAGGCCGATACAAATATTTTTGGGTTTTAAAATCCGATATTCCGATATATCGGCCGATATTTATTTATTTATTTTTTTTAAATATTGTTGGATTTCACACACGTGTAAAAGAAAAGCTAACTTTTCTGCACAAGATACGTTTAATACTTTTTCTCTATGTCTAAATGTTCACTCCTCGCAAGTATAACTTGACTGTAACTAGAGGTATGCTAGTTATAAATACAGTAATCATTACTTTATTAAGGCAGAAAAAGTTTATTGTGGTTTCCAAGCTCATTAATGTTAACGTTAGCGGTCTTCCACTGATGATAGTGGCATTAGCTAGCTTTGTGGTTAGCTAGTCTATGATGAGCCATAATTTAGCAATAGATAACATCATACTGCAAATCAAATCTATGTAAAACATACATTTTCAATATAACAGGCCAAGGAGAGATGATTGAAGCGTGTTTCGTCCGTTTTTATTTTATTTTTTATATATTAATTTATCGGCCATTATAACTGCCGATACCGATATTTTGGAAAATGCCTAATATCGGCCGATATATCGGTCTGGCTCTACTACATACTCCCAGCATGCATAGCAGATCTAGACATTAGCATTGCCATAAGTTATCATGACTGAAATATATATCAAATCACTGTCATTCACTGATTTCCCCCCTTTATTACAGAAAACAGACCCTACTCCAAGCCACCCATCATGTACTGAAGCTTTGCATCTTTAGTCCCACAACCACGCCAGACGTCTCCACCCAGAGATGGACGAGCGGGTTCATGGGGCTTTTTTTCCGGTGGAAAAGTGGTATGGGTGACCAGTCACCTGAAACCCTTGTACAGGACTTGAGTGTGTATGTACATGTATGTATGTGTGTGTGTGTGTGTGGAGGTTCAGTGCGTTTGGGTCCTCATGAGACTAGTGTGTGTTTCTGGAGCCCTGCTTATTGCTGACCTTTCAACACCACACACACACCGATTGTAAAAAAAAAATGTCTTTCTTTCTTGTTTTGACTACTTCTACATCCCTCACTTTTTTGAGATTTAAAAACAAGTTTTTTTCTGGATTAAAATCTCATTCCCTTTCCTTATGTGAAGCACACAACACCCTCGTCTGAAACCTATCTCCAGTTTATTATTATTATTATTATTATTATTGAGTGTTATCTGCTGATCCCCCATGATTCTGAACAGCACAACAGTCTTGACGAGTCTATAGAGAACTTTACACACCGTATCTCTACATGAAGGGACAAATATTAGCTGACAGACTCCAAATAAGACCAGTGTGCTTCTTTAATAAACATTGTCTACAGTTGTTGTTTTGCCTTTTAAGAAAGGGATTCTAGATCAGCAATTTTCTTTCTAATTTGTTGTATTTTTTTTTTTTTTGAAAGTGTAAAAATATTTTTCCCATGTTGTCGTTTCCCTGCCTTAAGTTTATTATTCTGGTGTTTATTTTATTATCTCCATTGTATTTTAATCAGCATTTGAAAAGGATGCTTATGTGATCTTGAAACAACATTCTTTGTACGTCTTTCTTTGCCCCGCGAAAATGTTTTCTCTATTGCAACTTAAAAAGTAAAAAAAAAAAAGAAGTGTTCATTTGATGTTACTATAAACACAGTATTACAGTACTCCCCCATCTGTTTTTACCCGTTTATAAAGACTTGTAAATGCTTTAGCGTTTGCTATCCTGACGTTGTTATTACGTGGATACGTTTTTAGTGACACAAAAGAGATGAGAAGTACCCTTCTGCACATTCAGAGCGAGCATGCTTGTAAATACAACGATGAAAAATGACACTTATCGATTGAAAATAAAACGCTGCCTCTTCAAATCTATTTTTAAACATTTCTAGCGACTCTGTAGGTAACGCAATCACAAATCGGCAGCTATCGATGATGTTGAATCTTGTTTTGAAATGGCAACAGACATTTATCACAGCCTTGCACATGCCACAATGAATAAAAACACCCCTATGGACATCATGGTAGGTTTTTCTTTTCTTTTCTTTGATTAATAAAATTAGGATGGAAACATTTGCCTGGTTTGCCTCAGTTTTTTTTTCAGAGCTGTTTTTGAAGGAAGTCTAAATGTTTAATAAAAACAGTAATGTTGTGAAATATTATTACGATTAAAATACATTTTCTATTCAGTCTTCAGTGTCACATGATCCTTCAGAAATCATTCTGAAATGCTGATTTGGATTTCTTATTATGGTCCTGTGTGATATGTTAGTGGAAAGCTTGATACTCTCCTATCCCCGGTGTAAAGTCTTTACTGTCACTTTTGCTGAATTGAATGCATGTTAGTTATTTCCATATTATATTACACACCCCTTTCTCTAGATAAAAATACTGACATCAGACATCGTAAAACCATATCGGTTAACCTGTAGTGTTGATCTTTATGATATCTTTCCTTTACTCTTTGAATGAACATAAAATCATGGAAAGGTTTTCCACATGATTAGAGTTTGCACTGAAACTCTCATTTGGACCTTGAACCGTTTGGTTCCCATTGAAGTGCATTATATGGAGAAAAATCCTGCAATGTTTTTATCAAAAATCATTTCTTGACTCGTAATGATTTCTTGACTTAATTTAATGACTCGTAAATGTAAGTACACATTGATGGCCTAAGACACGAAATGAGCATTTATATCGTTTTTACCACAGATCACTTGGACGTGGCTGTGGTAACAAGAGGTAAAAACGATATAAATACTGTTCGTTTTCTCACACAAACCGCTCGTTTCGTGTCTTAGGCCATCAATGTGTACTTACATTTACGAGTCATTAAATCATGTTTAATTTGGACTTCTCTGTGCATGCTCTTTGAGGTGGTGACCATAGACCTCCATTATATGACTGACAGACACGAACGCTTTGAAAATTGAAACTACTGTGGAAACAAAGACGTCTACATCTTGGATGCTCTTGAGGTAAGATAAAACATACCACAAACTAGACCCCGACCGATAAAGGATTTTGAAGGCCGATACCGATACAAATATTTTGGGGTTTTAAAATCCGATATATCGGCCGATATTTTATATTAATTTTTTTATTTTTTAAACTGGAGATGATTAGTCACAAATTTTGTCCTGCTTATTTGAGTTAAGAGAACTGATGGGGATGTTCTTTTAATTGTTATTCAAGCAATGTATGTATCGTGACCAACTCAACGAGTGTTGCCAACATGGACGGTGTAGAGTGCCCTCTGGTGGACAAACTATACAACTCCAACACTCATGACATGGTTCAAGCGTGTTTCGTCCGTTTTAATTTTATTTTTTAAATATTAATTTATCGGCCATTATAACTGCCGATTCCGATAGTTTAGAAAATGCCTAATATCGGCCGATAATATCGGTCTGCCGATATATCGGTCTGGCTCTACCAAAAATTAATTTCAAAGTGAACTATCCCTTTAAGCAATTTCGACAAGCAGCAAAAATCATTTTTTTGAGTGCTGATTGAGATTGTGGTAATCAAACTTGTACACAAAAAATGTACACACGGGCCTTGCTCTTTAAAAGCCTGAAACTCATTTCACCCCAGCAATCCATAAAAACCTCCGGCTCTGAAGCTCCATTGTCCCGGAGGTGTTCAACACACAGCAAACATGAGCAAGCACCTCTCACCTGCAGCCGCCAGAGGAACTGACCTAATTAGTTACGTACCGTCACGCCGTCGAGTAACAGACTACATTTCCCACAGCGACCGCCGCGCTTCATCTGTCGTCCGTGGCTGCGTGGACTTTCGGGAGTCGGAGAAGAAGCCTGGATCAGCCTAGGTAACGAAAAAAAGAAAGAGGGTCCGTTTTTGCACTTCAATTAAAGACGAGTCGTTTGATCTACTCTTGATTAGCCCCTCTCCTCCCTAACTGGCTTTATGTAAAGCAGTCAAAGTACTTCATTTATGATTAGTGATGTTTTTAGGGGTGGGGTTGAGGAGAGTGTTTGAAACACAATCGCTGCGGTGGACTATTTGATCAGTGGAAATAAGATAAAAACAGAATCATTTGCATATGTTCCATTAAAAACATTGAATCTGATTAAGGCTAACAAGAAGGCAGGGATTAAAGGAGCAGACGAATGAGCCAGGTGTGCACCTCCACTAGCCTATAATCCATAACTGAGGGTCCGTGTCAATTAAAAACATCGTTCTTGGAGTTGAAATATGACACGTGGCCTGGATCGATAACTCTCAACCTTTTCGGGATGGAGCCGTTTGGATAGATTACGGCACCGTGGCAATGAACGTCATGGAAACATTGCAACACTCTGCCGAAATATACAACAGCTTTATACAAAATCAATAAAGGATGGGTTTAAATAAAATATTTTGGTCATAGGAGACTATGAAAACCAGTGGTTAAAAAAAAAAATTATTTTCTAAAGTACACCAATTTGAAACAGCTTAATGTTACTTTTATTGACATTTGACGTTTGGCTTGTCAAACATGTTATTAAATCTAAGCCACAAAATCTTACGTAAAAAGCATTTCGAAAGTCTCCAGCACGTTTTAGAATTACCCAAAAATCAAACATAGTTCAGCCCTTACGCATAACGTCATTACGTCAATCAAAAACTGGCTGTCGGTTGTAATATTAGAACTAAAACCGTTGACACACTCATGATGGGCATCAATCACTTCACCGAATTAGAAAGCACGTTGCCAGTTTTTTTAGGGGAGAGCGGGGTAATGCTTTTTGACTTTCTGTGTTTGTGTAAATTAACTTAGGGTTTACAGTATTTATTTTTTCCCATGTGTCTAGTACAATTATGTGGTTTTGTTTTATTAATACAGTGTATATTTTTTTCTTGATTTACCCTGAAAGAACGGATGTGAAGTGTGACAACATGCCCCATTAGGTGGGGTACATTGTAACATCTGATCTAGTCAAAAAAGAAAAAATATTTTGGTATGACTTGAATATTTTTTTATATAGAATAATGGCTTTTTTTTTATAATTAAAAATAAACACATTTTTGACAACACACCAGAAAACACAGCTATACAGCATAGTTCAAAACAAAATAATAATGAATCATTTCTGAACATTGACTCTCAGTCTTTATTTACATGTTTCTCATGTTTTCTCAATAGAATTCATAAAAGTATAGAATATAATAGCATATTTCTAATAGGGGCACATTGTAACGCAGTGTGACAACATGCCCAAGTTTAAACCCTTATGTTTTGATGATTTTTATAAAACGTTATTTTAATACCATCTTCTCAGTTAATTAAATAATTAAGACAATTATCGAATTATTAAAGTCAGCTAATTTTACAATAAAAGATGATACATTTGTAAATGATTTGTTACCGTTAATTACCCATAGCAGATTTTGAATCATAAAAACTTCATTCTAGTATTTTAACGTCAAGATTTTAGGCTAAATACAGGAAATTATTTCATGATGTAATTAAAAGTAGGCTTATTGAATAAATGAAACGTTCATGTTGAAATGACTTCAATATCTGTTCAATTTGTATATTTTATTAATATACAAAACTACTTAACCCCCCCCCCCCTTTTTTTAGATGAAAATGCATTTCGAACTTAAATGGTTGTAATTCAAGAATGCTTTGGAATATAGACGTAAGATTGGTCTCGTTTTAAAGAAGACATTTGGCAGATTGTTGTAGAAGTGAAATAAGTTAAGAATGTGAAACATAAAAAAAGTTATAGAAGTTTGAGTTTATGAAAATGTACAATATAAAAAATTTAATTATTCATATTTTATATAAAATATTTATTTTCAAAACCTGGGCGACACTAAAACTGCAAAAAAAATAAAAAAAATAAATCAAAGGCAAAAATCTGAATAAGTTGCGTTTCAAATTTTAGGTTGACATCTCAAAAAATGAGCTTTCAGTGAGATTTTGTTTGGGCGCAGTACCAAACTTTTTCACAACCAGACTCCATTACTGCCCATATAAGGGCGCCTCCATTTCCATATGAAATAATTAATATTATAATTGTAAAATAATTGAATGGAGGCTTTCTTTTGAACGCTTGGCATGAAAACAAACAGGTTTCTACCCTTCTTTCATGATTTTTCATGTTGATCACAATTTCAAAATAAAGGTCTAAACACAGGTTGCAAACTTGTTGCAAATTGATAAATTACGGCTCCTCTGTAATATATTTTGAAAATCAATCACCAATTATGAAAACTAGACATTCTAAGCTTTCAAATGATATATAGTTTGTCAAGATTAGTTTAGGTTTAGTATCGGATAACTGTTTTAAAAATGTAATGGATTTGGGCCTGTGCCACTTAAGGGGTTAAATAATAGTACAATAAAAAATTGATCGATTTGATTATAAAAACAACGCTTTAAATATTCTGTAGTATTTCCGTAGTAGAAAACAGCCAATTCCTTGAAATGTTTATGTCCTATAGTCTTCCTGTTTGTTGCTTTTCCCTTTGATCCCAAATAGTGATTTCTTTTTACAAGGAAACCCACACCTTGAGTGTAAGCGCACAATATTACAAGCAAAAATCAGCACTACAAGACTAAATAAAACCCAAACACCGGTTGGTGTTGGCTGTTAAAGTTGGAGTATGTTATTGTAAAATGAATGAATAGATAAGTGAAGGCAGTTGAAAGGGAGTTAAATAGCTCACTAAAGTGGCTGTCTACTGGGGAATCACCTACAGGCTGCATTAAACAATTCAAACAGCAGTAAATTTCATTGTTAAAAGATAATAGTGAATAATAGGTGTCTGGATGTGGGTTTGTGAAGACAAAGCAGTGTCTAGGAATGTTCTAGTCTATTTTCCCCTCCTCTCTCTCTCTCTCTGAACAACTGAAGTAATAACTACAAACAACTGCAACAAAATGCTGCGTTTGCGACTGTTAGTGGAAATGCACCACAGAGATTTTCCTCTATGGCAAATGGGGGTTAATGCTGTTTACAGAAATGCTAATTAAGAATAATGAATTTCTGCAGAGACTGTAGTTTTACAAAGGTAATACTGTATGCTAAAGACTGTATGTCTCTACTGTACATTTCTGAAATTATAAGGCTCATTGCAATTTAAAGAGCCCTTGACAAGTGCGGTGTTCACACATTTTCTATTGAATCACAAACTTTGGCAGAGACGCTTTTTAAAATATATCTACATCACAGCCACAAACCATTATTTGCTATACTTGCAAGTCAAGTCCTAATACTAATTTGTTTTGACTTGAAAAAAAAAACTCTGCCAAAAATATAACAAAATATGAAAGTATTGTTGAAGCAGTGGTGGTTTGTGGCAAACTGGTTGAGAATGAATTGTTTGCCACAATGTTTTGAGCAGCTTTCTCTCCACAATTGAACTGTTTTATTCATTTTATGTGGGCCAAGTTAAAGGGATAGTTCACTTTGAAATGAATTTTTGGTATGTTTTATCTTAACTCAAGGGCATCCAAGATGTAGGGGTCTTTGTTTCCGCAGTAGTTTCAGTTTTGATATTTTTAGGTCAAAGCGTTCTTGTCTGTCAGTCATATAATGGAGGTCTATGGTCACCACCTCAAAGAGCATGCACAGAGAAGTCCAAATTAAACATGATTTAATGACTTGTAAATGTAAGTACACATTGATGGCCTAATGCTACGTTCACACCGGACGCGAATAGGGCGTCAGGCGCGAATGATTTCAATGTTAAGTCAATGCAAAGACGCTTTACGCACGTGAAAAATTCCTGCGGCGCGAATGAGCCATGGAGCGCGGCGCGGAAGACGCGAATACGCCTCGTTCGCGCGAATGGCGCGAATTGAGCGTCTGGCGCGTTAAGCGCGAATGTGCCATTTGTGCATTCACGCGTTACGCGCGAATTCGCGTCTGCCGCCCGAGTTGAAAAATCTGAACTTTGGCGGGAATTCGCGCCGCGTTAACCAATCAGGAGCCTAGCTGCTTGCTCACGTGGTAAAGTGTCTGGATGCTTAAATAAATTATTTTGTTAATATGACTAGTGGGATTATGCACAACAAAGCTAATGTTTTATCACTTAAATCATTATTTCTATATACGAGACATTTTCATTTTGTATTGAATGTTATTCATTCCATAGCTAGATTATATAAAATAGTATTATGTTGTAAAGACAATCAACATATGTGCATAAATTCGTGTCTGGACGTGAGAGAGAGAAAGAAAAAAAAAAAAAAAAAGAAAAAAAAAATCATAGGACAGGTTAATAACTTTTCAAGGCTGGCTCTATTTATTATCAAAACAAAAATAAATGACAGCTAGATTAGGTGGATGAGGACGAGGGTGATCCTCGCTCCGATGCGGGACAACATGTCATCAAACTGGGCGCGGGACAGGCGGAAGTACCGCTGACAGCGGCCGTCATCCAGCGCAGCTCCTGGAGCGAGCAAATGGTGAAACTCGCCAAACGGTTCGGCTCTGAAGGGTCCGGTGGACACAAATATACGGCGACGATGATCCCCACGCCGCTGTTCTGCTCTCCAGAGTAAATACAGAGCGGTAACTCTCTTGATGAATGCTCGGTCGACATAAAAACAATGGCCGCCAACGGATTTCGATTCTGACGCGCGTAAATTTCGCTTCAAACTTTTGTTTTGACGCGCGCCAGTTACGCTCTTGACACGCGAAATAACACAAAGTGGTCAAGCGTCAAACTAGACGCGTCAGGCGCGAATTTGACGCGCGATTCGCGTCCGGTGTGAACGTAGCATAAGACACGAAACGAGCGGATTGTGTTAGAAATCTCTGTGTAAACAATGTGTGACGTATACGCGCGAGAGAGATCACTTCCAACGCTTTCCGGCGCTTACGCAGACCGAAGTGCCCGCGCCGTCAGATCACTTGGACGTGGCTGTGGTTACAAGAGGTAAAAACGATATAAATACTGTTGGTTTTCTCACACAAACCGCTCGTTTCGTGTCTTAGGCCATCAATGTGTACTTACATTTTCTCTGTGCATGCTCTTTGAGGTGGTGACCATAGACCTCCATTATATGACTGACAAGCAAGAACGGTTTGACCTAAAAATATCAAAACTGAAACTCCTGTGGAAACAAAGACAGCTACATCTTGGATGCCCTTGAGGTAAGCTAAATTAATTTCAAAGTGAACTATCCCTTTAAATGCCAACTTTTGGAGTACCCCCAGTCAATTCAAGCAGTGTCTAAAAAAATATTGAAAAAAATTGACTCAATTTTGTAAAATAATGTGTAAATCTGCATATAGAACACGGATATGCATCCCCTAATTTTAAGCATTAGTCATATGACCTGTGCAAGTGGGTCAGGGGACATGAAAACACTCATAAATAAGAAATTATCTACATCACACCAAATGTCAACCGTTTCTGCTCACAGATGTGATTGTTTACTTATTTATCAGTTTCCTTTATCTTACCAAGACTTTGAAAGTTGCTGTCAGCCGTGTGTGTGCGTGTGTGTATTTAAGGGTTGACTGGAGCAGTGGCATCATGGCCATATGGAAATTTTGGGGAAGGTGAGAATAGCAAAGCACAATGAAGCCACCCACCCCAGAGACAGATCCACACATGCTCATTCACTCATAGCTGAGGTGAGCAGGCTTATTTTTACTGGGTCGGGAATAGCGTTGGGAGGCTCACGTAATGAAGCATGGAGCCAGAACTGGGCTATGCCACAGCAGGAAAATGTCAAGTCGCATCTCGCTGCACTGAAAATCATAAATCACCACCTGTGCTATTTGCTCGAACCTGCACACACACATCCATGTAACAAAAAAAAAAAAACACACGAAGGTCACAAGAATGTGCCCTCTTTCCATAGTTCACTTCTACACAGGAATAACTCCCCTCATGATGCATTTAAACCTCCATTTTCTCTGCATTTCCGCCTGATGATATGGAGTACCCCAAGGCTCTATTCTAGGTCCCCTCACACGTTTCGCCAGGACAACACCGAAAGCATGAAACATTAAATAAACACAAAATCCGTGTCATTAACTTGTGCATACGAGAATCTCCAGTGTTTTTCACCCTGGAAGTCTCACGGGCAAGTTACACTAGTCGTTCTGCATCGTGACGTCTCGTTTATGCATTCTCCCAAAGAGCTGAGACGGCGGGACGGTGAGTTGAAGTGGACCGCGTAGCGCAGCACTTCACAAACGGGCTGTCAGCACTTGATAAATGGCATCATCACAGAAAAACCAAACAGCACCAGCGGTCCCTCCAACCAGCCTTCCCAACATATTAACACATTTATTTATTTCTGTGCCGCCGTGCCGTAAATAGGAATGTTTTAAAGCGGGGCAGCCTCAGATGTCTGCAGGCGATAATGCTGGTCAGCAGCTCTCTGTGTTCTGTCCACTGCTTGGATGTGCGTTTCATTATTTAGTGCTGCGAGCAGTTGTGTGTGTGTGTGTTTGTACACGAGTTTAAGAATTTTTTTTTTTTTCATAAGGTCTTTAAGCAGGAGAGTTCTGGAATAAATAACCTCTGTTATGTAATGCAAGGAAAAAAAGTGCAGTAATTAAATTTAGTTTGAACTTGTATTTTCTAAATGTAAACTGAAATCAAAATATCATGAATAATACCCTAAATTTGCTCTTTCATTTGTCTTTACTTTGTTAAATACTTATAATGTTCTTTAAAAATAGACAAATTCGACAGTCGATGGCATGCATAAGGTACTCTTAGAAAAAAGGGTTCTATATATGAAGCATAGGGTTCTTTACTCGACTCCAAAGAACCTTTTATGCTAAAAAAAAGGTTCTATAATGACAAGAGGTTCTTTATAGGCTATTATTCATTCATATATTACATTATTCTGCAACATTTTGTAGTTGTAATTAAATTATTGTTTATTAAACTGTTTAATTTCACATTTTAATCATGCTGAATGTTGGTTGAGAAAAACTGAAATGGCACTCGTTGTGTGATATTGATTAACTACATACAATGATATAAATATATACATTTTCTAACCCCCATATCTTGAATTTTGTGATCATTCACATGCATTGATAAATGGGTCTTGATGTTTGTCAATAATATGAAATATCTAATCCAGAAAGGACAAAACAAAAGATAATGAATGCCATATAGAACCTTTTTCCTTGTTACAAAGAAGCCTAAAGGGTTCTTTTTATTGAACCCTTAAAAAGGCTTCTGTACATTTTAGGGGTTCCAAATACGTAGCGCTGATAGATCCTTTGAAAGTTCTATATAGAACCTTTTCTTCTAAGAGTGTGCAGCCATAAACTTGAATTGAAACATTTCTCATCCAATCTCAAAATCTCTCACTTTTAATTGGAGACTTCTGAGAACAGTTTGGGACATTTAATTTCTTCTCAAATTAAAGAAGAGACATGAGATTATTCTATAATGGCCTTTTTATGAAGGATGTTAAAAAAGTAATGTTTATAAACAACTGAAATGTAATTGTTTCCTATAATGAAAAGTGAAGAATGGTGCATTTTCATATCGCTTCCGCAAGTTCCGCTTCAAAGTATATGAGATCACAAGTGCAGACTCAGGAAGACACACTGAAACATGAGGGAAGACTCCCAGACCCAGGATCCATTTAGTTCTCCCACAGTTGGTCCAGTGATCCTGACAACTGATGGATTGTTTTAGTTTTCCTTGTAAGTGGAGCAGAACTGCTGGAAAACATGTTGTTCTTTGTTACAAAAACACAGAGAGAGTGAGAGTTCACACTTCTACAAACACATCTAGTGGTTAAACGGAGAAAAAAAACCCTCACACGCGTGGACGGGCAACATTTGGTGGTGTCCAGTGTTAAGGAAAGAACAAAATATAGATATATAGAAATATAGAACAAAAAAAGTGCTTAATCAGCAATATATTTAAATTATTTTAAAAATCTGATTAAACCCTTCAACAACACATTGTATGCAAGTAAAAAGACTAAAAATATATAGTGTAGTTGTATTTATCAAAATATTTTACTACAAAAACTTAATTCAGGGAGTTTCAAGAACAAAATGATGATTCAAATCAATTAGTGAATCTGTTTTTTGAAGGTTTATTAAACCTTTCAAAGACTTTTTGAACGACTTATTTGACTAAATCAAACTTACCAATTAGTGTGGTTGATTATTTCCCCAGCCAGGGTTGCCAGATATACATAACATTACCAGACCAAACAATAGCACAATCAAATACATCATACCAAAACTACACTCTAAAGGCCCTTTCACACTGAACGCGATTTTGACGCGCGAATGATTCGCGCGATGGTTTTATTTTTTGATCAGCTGTTTGTGTAATGAGTGCTTCCACACCGAACGCGAATCTGCTGCGGCGAAAAAACGACTTTTATTTTTTTCGCTTCGATGTCGATTTTTGAGGCGAAAGAAAAGGCTTCAGCCAATCATATACAGGGAAACAAAGGTGACGTGACCGCAGCAATGACGGACGGACCTTCTGATTGCTTGTGTGTCGAGTCTGTGAATGAATATCTGAAACAAGGACTGGTGGGACGTTGTGCTCGTTCGTTCGTATCGAGCCCAACCGGGTGTTTACAAGGCTTTTCAGTCCATTTGAGCCTTCAATACGTTTACTAAAAGTGTTTATTTGATTGCATGTAAACGTAGCCCCTGATGAATGGGACAGCTCACCTTCTGCCATATGTTTCTAGCTCCGGTAGTGGGTGCCCCAAACCTTCTTTTCTGCTTTTAAATAAAATAAAAAGCTTGTCTTCACTGGATGATAATGATAGTGATGAAGAAGCTATGTGCCACGTCCCGCAAGTCATAGCACTGTACCGCATTTTTTTGTCTGCATCCTTTTATTTAATCGTCTTTTAAATAACAATTCTACAATTTAAAAAAATGTAATAAGAAAACATAGAAAATGCACAGCACAGACGTTAATGGAGCCATCACAAACAAACAAACTCTTCGTGGAGAGTGTTTGCTCTGATGAATGCTGCGTGGACAAGAAACCAGGCAACTGTGGACCTAAAGTGAACTGGTGAAAGTGAGCTCCACCTGCCAGTAGTTACTGCGAGTTACTGACATGCACATAATTAAAAAGAAGGTCCAATCGAAGCTGCCAGATCATCAGACAAACAATATAAATTCAAAATGCACTGATCGAATCCGGTAAGAACGCATTCATCTTTATCTTTCCTAATGGACTTATGTGCTTATTTGAAAATGTGCTATTTAGAGATTGGGATTTTTTTTTTATTATTAAGCCTATTAAAGCATCATGTTAACATCACTTCAAAAAGACATCTAATATAAAATCTATATTTATTCACCTATAGGCTATAATAATAAGTATAGAGTAGCCTACGTTTTCTGATGAAAATCAGGTCTGCTTTCATCGGCGCGAATGTTTTGGAATGTTGAAGTTCTGAACGTCGCAAATTCGCGTCGCGGCTGATGTGAATGGTTTTGACGCGAAATATTCTCACGCGAACTATTCGCTTTTTCGTTTCGCTTTTCCGTTACGCATCCGGTGTGAAAGGGCCTTTAGAAGAAAAGGTTCTATAGAGAACCTTAAAAGGTTCTATCAGCGCTACGTATTTGGAACCCCTAAAAGGTTCTATACACTCTTAAAAAAAGGGTTCCTCTGGGTTCTATATAGAACCCTGGGGTTCCATACTTGGCCAATAAAACCTTTCACCAAAAGAATTGGTTCTATTTAGAACCATTTTGGAGTTCCATATATGAAGCGGGGGATGGAACCATTTCTGGTTCTAAATAGAACCATTTCTTCTAAGAGTGTATAAATCTGGTTTAAAAGCAACCCTGGCCTCAGCACACACACTTGCACGGCTAAAACTGATATAAAACAGCTACGGTGCTGTGATAAAGTAAGTACACCCCATGATTTATTTCTCTCACAAAATATTAAGAAAGAAAGATATTGATTAGATTTTCATCAGAAGTTTAAACGGAAACTCCCCTGCTTGAAAAGTTCTCAAAAAGAAAAGTTATTCCTAAAATATTCCCGATTGTATTTGAGAAAGGTGATCATGGTAAATCAGTTTTACCGTGGTACAAAGACTGCACTCTGTGTGTGTGTGTGTGTGTGTGGGTGCGAGTGAGTGGCATCTGCTCGTGTCGTCGTGGCGACAGAGGCTCAGTTCTCAGGACCATCTGCTAATGCTGCGTGTCTGGCAGGCAGGTCCATACAGGGCTCATCTATTATTGATGCACCTCTCAAAAACATATACACACATACACGTGCAGACACGCCGTTTCCTCAGTTAGGGAGTGTTTATGAGTACATTTGGCCCGTGCTTCATATGCCATCAAAGCTGAAACTGACATCAGCCATCTTTTCCATCCTATGGATGAGTCGTAAAATAGAGCGTTCTGGCTTCTCGTCTCTCTTTGCATGTAGATGAACCCTGTACGTGTCATCTAAAAATCACGCTGACACAAGTAAATCTCCTGTATGCTGCTTATTAAAGAACTGTAGTCGCTCAATACAAGCTCTGTCAATTACAAAAGAAAATTCATTTGACTATATTTTGGCTATATGTAAAAACAAGCAAAAGAACAGTGTCTATCTGCACAGAAATTCACACAATATGCCTGAATAATGTCTTTGAACAAAACTTCTAATCTTTCCATTGGGATACAAATTCACCTAAATAGGCGTGTTTCCATTACAGATTTGCGCAAAACTTCTAAATATTAGAGCCCGACCGATAAAGGATTTTTAAGGCCGATACTGATACAAATATTTGATGGTTTTAAAATTAACCGATATTTTTTATTTTATTTTTTTCAGGAACGCACAACAAAACATTAACAGATTTCCCTAACATTAGTTATTTGTAGTTATATATGAGTTTCAATTAAAATAATATGATAATGCATTTTAAAAAGAAACTTGTTTCTTTTATTGTCGCAACAGAACAGAGGAGGAACCAAACCTCATTAATTAATTAACAAAGCTCATTAAATTCCATTGATAATAGTGTCATTAGCTAGCTTTCTGGTTAGCTAGAATGTGTTGCGCGTTATAAACGAGTGTTGCCAACAGGGACGGTGTGGAGTGCCCTCTGGTGGACAAACTATACAACTCCAACACTCATGACATGGTTGAAGCGTGTTTCGTCCGTTTTTATTTTATTTTTTAAATATTAATTTATCGGCCAATATAATATATGCCGATACCGACAGTTTGGAAAATGCCTAATATCGTCCGATAATATCGGTCTGCCAATATATCGGTCTGGCTCTACTAAATATCGATAAAAAACTTATGCGAAATGACGCTGTTTCCATTAACCGACGTTATGCGACTAAAACGTCTTTTTTTCCTCTCGCGGTAAGTCATTCCAAAAATCATGGCAACGGACATTGGAAGGTTCAGCCTATATCACAGCCACCGCACTAGACAGACATTATTATTAATAATGGAAGGAGACGTGGTGTGTTATACAATCATTAACGGCAGGGAAAGACACGGAGTTCCTGGGTTTTTCTCCTTCATTTTCTGCTCCGAGGTCTTGATTGTTGCATTTCTTTTGAGGTTTAGAGTCAGGTAGGCAATTCCTGTAATTATTGCTTCTTATTGCTTAATATCACATTTTAATCATGCTGATTTTTGGAAGAGAAAAACTGAAATGTCACTCGTGTGATATTGATAAACTCTTATCTTGAATTTTGTGATCATTCACATGCATTCATAAATACATTTTAGTGTCTTGATGTTTGTCAATAATATGAAATATTTCATCCGGAAAGAACAAAACAAATGATAATGAATGAACCCAAAAGATTCCAAAATAGAACCCTTATTATTGAACCCTTAAAAAGGCTTCTGTAGAACCTTTTAGGGGTTCCAAATACGTAGCGCTGATAGAACCTTTTAAGGTTCTACATAGAACCTTTTCTTCTAAGAGTGTGCAGTAAAAACACTAATATTGGATATTACAATTTTGAAATAAGTGCTTTCTGTTTGAATATGGTTTCAAGTGTGCACTCTTAGAAAAAAAGGTTCTATATAGAACCTTAAAAGGTTCTAAAGCGCTACGTATTTGGAAGCCCTAAAATGCAATGCATGTGAATGATCAAAAAATTCAAGATATGGGGGTTAAAAAAATGTAATTATTCAATATCACACGAAGAGTGACATTTCAGCTTTTATCTTCCAAACATCAGCATGATTAAAATGTGACATTAAGTTACTCCAACAGTTTAATAAACAATAACTTAATTACAACTACAAAATGTTGCAGAATAATGTAACATATGAATGAATAATAGCCTATAAAGAACCTTTATGCCAAAATGGTTCTTTCTAGTCATTATAAAACATCTTTTAGCAAAGAAGTTCCTTTGGAGTTGAGTAAAGAACCCTATGCTTCATATATAGAACCCTTTTTTCTAAGAGTGTGGTGTTACTGTACTGTGATCCTATGGTTTTATACAGTATATGTGCCTCAATCCCGAGTTTTGAGCACAGAGAACTATATTTTGCAAGCACAGTGCATAATATTTTGAACATAAATGTATTTGCGATTATGCATATTAGCGTGCATTAATAATAACCCCTCTCACACAGTTTAAAGGTGCTCTCTCAAACTTATTCTCTGTGATCCTGTCAAGTCCCCCTCTCTCTTGACACATACACTCGCTCAACTTGTTACAGCGTTACAAGTGTGCCACAAAATCAACCAATCGGAAAATTAACGATTGGTTATAATATAACGGCATATGACACCAAGCTTTTTTTTTTGTGGATCATAAAGGAGTTGATCATTTATTTTATTACAAAGGCATTCTGTAACTTATACTTATGGAGAACCCTCACATTAAAGGAATTGAGTTCAATGCATGTTTGACTTGTGTATTCCACAAGGAGGAAGATAATGCATCACCTGAACAGTAGTATATGAAAGCTAGCTCACATACAAATGTGTGGTGGTTTGTGGGAGATAGACTGCTTAATGTGTAAGAATGAGAGATTTCAGAACCAAAGATGAGAGGAATCGATCCCTGCACCATCAGCTGAATAAATGTGTGTGCGTGTGTGCAGTGGCTCGTCAGGCTAATCCAGATAAAGCAGTGAAGGGTGAGTAAACAGCAGCGGGGGAGGACTGGCACTGTAATTAGCGGGTGGCATATGCCAAAGCTGTCAGAAAGCGTTTGAACGCAGTGTTAACGTGTGTGTCGCTGCCGTCTGTCCCTGCAGAGGAAGAGGACACCGAGACACTGCCACACCCAAACCACACACCTACAGACACATGGGATATAGGCTACTAGAAGGAAGGATACTACACTCCACGCTATTCATGTACCAACCACAGCATGCTTTTCTAAATCGAAAGGTCTGTTATGCAAGCATTATAGTTACAGAAGATAAAAAACAAATGAAATACACAATTGATAAGCTAATAGCGATGAATTAAAGAGTTATTAAACAAACTGAAATGTCGTATAAGTCTAGAGGTAGAATTTTCATTTCTTTCACAGATAATCACACAGATGCATTTGCACATCAACAGCAGAAATGCATATGATATTGGATTTTTAGCTTTCAATTTGGGATACTTTTAAATGTGCTTCTAATACGGATACGTAGCTAATATCTGCAAGGAATTCATTTTCCGATTCTCCTCTTAATTTAGTATTTATCGATATTGTTATGCAGCAGAGGGGTAATAGGGGAGATTAAGTTAGCCCTGGTCTGCAAGTATCTCTTAGCACCTGGTAAGACAACTATTTAAAGCCACCATGAAATCAAAATGTACAGTTCTTTTTTTCTGGAATATTCATTATATAATGCACTTTTTGTTTAACCCCTTAACGCCTGAATTTATATAGCTGTATATAAAAAAAATGTTTTATGTGTGTTTTTGCCTTTAAGTAGATGGTAAATAATGTTGAGATTATCAATTTCACTTTTGCACAACAAATAATCGAAATTTTGTTATGTTGCAAATCTGCAACAGCGGGCATAATGGTCAATTTGGTATGTTACAAATGTTCCTGACCGTGCGTAAACAGGAAATACGTCCGTCATTTTGCGGTCCCACTAGAAACAAGTGCTTGTCGAAGGTCCGTAGCGAATATACACTAACCATCTCGGCTGGTTGACTGAGTCAAAGGGTTAGTTGCATATTTGCGACAGTGGGCGTTAAGGGGTTAATGCATATGCCCTCATAATCTTTAATCAAAGTAACTTCCCTTCTTTATTGCAACAACTTCTCTTCTCTGATGAAGTGTTTTTCGAAATAAAAAAAGGGCAATTCTTGGCAGCATAGCAGGCTCATAACTTTACGGCTTGGTCCGTCATACGAGTATTTCCTCAGAGTCCGAAACGCCATTGCGATTTTCCTGTTGTTTGAATCGATCGCTCTCCCACTCATTGCCTCCTGCCCGCCACACCCATTTTCAGACGCGGAAGTAAAATTCTCACTTATAGTTTCTGTAGCGTATTTATATTTTAACCCTTGTGCATCCTTATGGACATTTTTGTCCTTTTCAGTTTTTTTGTTTTTTTTGATCACTTTGCCTGTGTTAAAGCTAACTGCAAAACATTTGGCACAGGTGTGTATTTTTATTGGAATTTTACTATTTCACCGTCATTTTCTTAAAAAAATATTTTTTGCATTAGGTACAAAAAAATACTCCCTCTCAGCACCTTTTGGACAAAAATGTCCCCATTGAAACCCATTAAAACTGCAACTTTTAATCCCCGATTCAGTTAACTATAAAATTATGCAATCTTTGTTAGAGGCATTTTGACTCTGATGGCAAGGCTTCAAAATGTTATTTTTTACTTTTTTTTTTTATCAGATGGTGCCTTTTTTTAAGTTTGGCCTATAAAACAAATATCGCTTTATTGCTGTTTTCTGGTTCGGCATATTATAGAGCCAACTGGATAAATTATGCAACAATATTTGTGTGGGTGTGTTGGTATGGACGTCAGAGTGTGGTTAGTATCCGTGTTATAACAAAATATGTGTGTGTGTTTGTAATACTGAGAGAGAAAAACTGCAAATAACAAATCCAATCACTGTGAGCTCCAGTGGGGTTTTGCTGGCACCCAATGGGGAAAATATGTTACTACGCCCAAACAAACTGTTACCAAAAGCTCATTTTTTGAGATATCGTCCTCAAATTTGGAACACAACCTATTTAGATTTATGGCAGTTTTGAGTTCAACCTTGAAACTGCTTAACGCACCAGTGGGGCTCGACAGCCTTTTAGACAAACGGGTCGGCGCGTATGGTTGGGTTGCGGAGAGTTCGGGTTACGGAGAGTTTGTGAGTTATAACGGAAATTATTATGAACATCAGCTATGCTAATTATTTCCCATCTGCCTTTCTGCTGTTATCTCGGGACGCTTGTCCCGAGAAAAATGGCGTTCGTCAGGTCCAGTTTTGTGTCCAGCCTCTCACGGGGATTTCGGATGCCCCAACGCCTGTGATGAGACGACTCAACGCCTGTGAAGAGACGACTCAACGCCTGCGATATGTTATGGCGCCGCTTGATTCATAAACAATATTTATATTTAATATTTATATTTAAACAATATGAATGTAAGCCAGAGGAGAACTGGCCCCCGACTGAGCCTGGGTTCTCCCAAGGTTTTTTCTCCATCCAATCTGATGGAGTTTGGTTCCTTGCCACTGTCGCCTTGCTTTTGGCTTGCTTTGAGCTTGCTCAGTTGGGGTTATTTATTTAGTGTTTAGCAATGTTGTTGATCTGTGTTGTGCTACTTACATGTTATCACTGTGAAGCTGCTTTGATACAATCTGTATTGTGAAAAGCGCTATATAAATAAATGTGACTTGACTTGACTTGACTTGACTTATTTATAAAATATATATTTTATATAAATTAATTTTTACAAATAATTTTCATAAACTTATACCTATATAATTTTTGGGGGGATTTATTTACTTTTTTTCTTTTCTTTTTTTTTTTACTTCAGCAATAATCTGCAAAGGGTGTTCTTTAAAATGATACCAAACTTAAGTCTGTGCTCCGAAGCGTCACATTTTTATGACAGTTTTTTGATAAGGACATTTTTGTCCTCCATTTACCTATGTGTAACTTTTTTTAATTGATGCACAAGGGTTAAAGAAAATCTAGTTCCTACATTATTTTTCTATACATTGACTCGTTGGGTCCTCTAACCTGCAATATGGCCTTTAAAGCATTCAGCTTGGAGCGACACTCACCAGGCATTTCATTTCTAAACAATGCGACAACTTAGCAAAGATAAAACATTGCTAGATTCTAGCTCATCTGATAAAACTAAACATCGTTTTTGCACAACTCACAGGACATTTCACTTTGAAAATGTTGCAAAATGTGCAAGAAGCAACTTATTTCTTTGCAGAATTGTTGCCACGGGCACATTTTTCCAATGAGCCTGGGTTGGGTGGATTCATGAGGCCAAACGACAGAGATTTTTTTCTACTTGGGAATATGATCGAGACAGCATGTGTCAATCAATCATTGTGATGACAAGATAAGAAATAAATGTGCAACATTGATCAATGTAAATTTGTGATTATTAGAGACCCCGGTTTACACAGATTAGACGAGGAAGAACCACTCAAGTGCACTTGACAAAACCTTAGTGATCAGTGTTCAATAGATCCGCCTGATTACACAGGGGAAACGAGCCAGTCGAAGAGACGGAAACAATTACAACTTCAACCCAGAAAACTGGAGGACTGTAACAGAGCAACATACTGTAGATGAAGATAACAAACAAACTGTCCTTTTAAGCCAAAAGTCACCCTTCGAAAATGTACGACAGATTTCCGTTGCAAATCACCTCCTTTTTTGCAGCACTTCTTACCACATTCCAGCATTTATACACCAATTTATTTAGTTTGTGTTCCCTGCCATCAGCCTAATTATGGAAAAGGCATTACTAACGCGGTAGCTTTCTCACGACATGGATAAACATAAAATCCGGGCCTGTGAGGGAGAAGGAAGTGCTTTTATTCACGGCACTTCCTCCCCAAAGGCAAAATAAATGATCTCATAAGCAGCCATTCCTGGCATAGAAATATAAATGTAATACATATAAATATAAACATTTAGTGACTGAGCGCACCAAGAACAGCAAGAGAGAAAAGTACACACCAACCTCAGTTTAGTTAATATGTCACAAGGTAAAAGAGGGCAGCAAAAAAAGCCTATATTAATCAGTATCTTGTTTTCAATAGAAAACATTTAAACACAGAGAAAATCAGCTTTTGTTTTCATAAAAACTTTATTTGTAGACCAACTCAAATGGCAAGTTCCAGTGTGGGGCCAGATCAGTTGACAATAACAATGAAATGCTTTGTTCCATTGACAAATTCGTTATTTGATATACATTTTTTTGCTTTAAAGTAGGGCTGTGCAAAAATTAATTGCGATTAATCGCATCCAAAATAAAAGTCTGTGTTTACATAATATATTTGTGCGTGCTGTATATAATTATTTTGTATATACATGTATAAATACACACACATGCATGTATATATTTAAGAAAATGTGTTATTCATATATAAAATATTTATATAATATAGATTATGTATTTATAAATATATACAGTATTTAAGCGCAAATAATTCTTAAATATATGCATGCATATACAAAATAATTATATACAGCACACACAAATATATTATGTAAACACAGACTTTTATTTTGGATCCGATTAATCGCAATTAACTTTTGCACAGCCCTACTTTAAAGACTTCACAAACAAGTGCAGTTATATCAAAGAGCTATTTGCTATTGGTAGTTATTGGCAGGTGAAATAGGGGGGCGGGACAGTCTTATTCTAAAGAGCATCTGATTGGATAACAACCCGTGCAGAGCAGGATGAGTCATCAACGTCTTTAGCTGGAAAAAAAAAAAGTGAAACTTGTTTCAAATTGAATTAAAGCCACAATATGTATTTTTTCTGCTTTAAAAATAGCAAAAATATCTGTATCTATGTTATATATTTCTATTAGATGTGTACTTACATTATCCCGACAGTTTCCACCAACTTTCAAATACGGAGAAATGTATAGTTTAATTCGAAGACCCGGGACGTTGCTTTATTTCCGTTTCGTCACCCGTCTATGGCTAAATCTACAGAGAGATGCCGTATATCCGTGTATTTTGTGAAACGATGATGTCATGCCATGAGCAGAGCTGGTTGTCATTAACAGCGACAACAACTCCCGTGAGCCCACGCTCTTTCCCGACGTCATCAAAGTACGTCTTTTGTTATTATTTTAAACAAGTGATCCCTGGTGGCCAAAAATCACATACTGAACATTTAAGGCGAGACACTGCACGTGAATAGGATAACAAATTTTAAATTACAGATGTCACCATGAAACGTTACCAGTTGATTACTCGCATAAATAGGAGAAAAAAAATGTATAGCAAGTTTTCTGTAATTTTATGTTTAAATATGCTAATCAGGCTATATGAAGTGACGAATCTGACCATTCAAAAAAAAAAAAAAACAAGGTTGAAAATCATGTTTGCATTTTGTTGATATATTCAATGAAAAGACATTTTTAGAGGGGAATATCTACATTTGTTACCCTGTAAATCAGAAAATACTGCCAATAGCCTTAAAAAATAGATTTCCACCCTATTTTAGGCACAAAATGTCATATAAATCAGGCCAAGAATGATACATCAACAAATCCCTCTGAACAAACCTTCACAATATAGTTAGGAATACGGCTGTAAAGTTTGGTGTGCTATAGAAGTGGAAAATCGTCACTAGAAGTGAGAGAAAAAAAAACTAATTTTGGGAAAACGGCCTTTAAAGATTTTTATGGGATTGCGCATTATGAGTTAAATGGCCCATCTTACTTTCATGATTGTTTGCTGATAAACAGGAAATGACCATATTTGGAATTATCATTGAGGAAATCTACACATGCAAACAGACAAAGTGTAGTAAAGTAAAGACCTAAATGTGTATTTCGGACTTTTTTTCAGCACAAGTCAGAAAGACGACATGTTATTGAATAGGCCTACAAATAGTTCAAAATATCTCAAAATTGACCATTGAAAAAAAATAAAAACTATGTTTTTGCCTGCCGTGTCTCGCCTTAAATGAGAAATATTTAAGTAATAGTGTGTTCACGTTAAGCATGCATATTTACACTGTAGGAACTGTAGGAATAGTACAAAAGTAGATGTCCTCAAAACTAACTCAACTAAATACGATGATTGGCTTTATCAATAAACCTTACTTTATTATTTTATTTTATTTTAAAATAAAATATTTATTTTAAATATTATTATTTTTAATATTTACTTAATTTTTTTATTTATTTTTTTATTACTTTATTTTTTTACTTTTCTAATATACCGTGCCACAGTGTCAGACAACATTAACACAAAATGACGTCAGAGAAAGGACAGGACGCTACGTTCACAGTTCTACGTTCAGTTCAACAAGGGTTGCTGGTGAACATATGCATGTTTGTGACTTCTATGTTTATTTCTTATCTCTCATGCTCTGTGATCGAACAAACGGCAACATCACAACTACACGATTTACGGACATTTTGCTGAACTTCAGCTGCAAGATCTTATGTTGTTTTTGTTAGTTGACTTTTTTTCTTTATCATCAGACTAATTAAGATTTAGTGAGGTGCAGTGGAGATTAATAACCTCGAACAGGCCAGTAAAAACCCTTTCTGTGCTTTCGAGACAGTCAGCAGCACTGGCCCTTTGAAGTGCCTCTTTTTTTCCACACCGTTTTAACAAGACTCGGTAGGAAACCGTGCAGAGTTGAACTTTTTTCCCTTTTTCTTTGAAGTAAGGTAGAAGTCTGCTTGGCCGTAGAGGGGCTTCTGGGTAGAAGAGGATGTGTGCCACTGTTTACATTTCCTGAATACTCAGTCGCTATAAACAATAATGACCAAAACAATCACAAACCGTCACCATGGAAAACAGAACAGAAGACTTAATGACCCCGATGCAACGGTGCACGTCGCAGGACGCGGAAAGTACCGGGCTCATCTAACTCGACTCATCGTGCTTTTAAGTGAATAGGTTAATAGCAGCACCCCCACCCCTACAAAAAAAAAAAGCAATCTCTCGCACACCATGAAGAAAGTTAAGGAAGGAATGTGACAGCAACAAATGAGTTCAGACGTTAATTTTGCTCCCAAACCCTTTAACATCAGCAAAGGTCATTCATTAATAATGGGGCAGCACTGGAGCTTTGGGGGCACATGCCTGTCCCGGCACCAGCGACGCATTAGACCACGGCTCAGAGCCCTGCTCCTTTGTCATTGCCGCTAATTATCCAGCGTGCCTGTGTGCCGTCTGCGCAACCTTTGCGTTCAGAAGCACTCATTTATAGTGATACACAGCCACTGTGATGTCACAGATGCTAACAGTCTCATGATAAACTGCATAAAAACGGTTTATGTATGCAAACTGACTTTGCATTTGGGGTCATGTCTTTAATGGAGGTTCATAGAAATGGAATTATGGAATAGTAATTTGCTTTATTTTTCAGGTCTAAGCTAAAACATTGAATTGCTCAAAACAGTTGGGCTGTGACATCATGTCAACTCCAGGTTGTGACATTCTTATCGTAAATTTTTCTTAAAGGCGCACTATGTAAGAATTTTGCAGTAAAGTCTCCAAAAACAACTAGGCCAGTGTTATATATTTTTGTTTAGTTGATTACTTACAATATCCAAAATGTTTTCAACTATTTGTAACTAGAGCCAGACCGATTATATCGGCAGGCCGATATTATCGGTCGATATTAGGCATTTTCCAAACTATCGGTATCGGCAGTTATAATGGCCTTGTAATCAATTAATATAGTTATAATTAAAAATAAAATAAAAACGGACGAAACACGCTTGAACCATGTCATGAGTGTTGGAGTTGTATAGTTTGTCCACCAGAGGGCACTCTACACCGTTCCTGTTGGCAACACTCGTTGAGTTGAGCACGAGACGTACATTGCTTGAATAACAATTAAAAGAACATCCCCGTCAGTTCTCTTAACTCAAATAAGCATGACAAAATTTGTGACTATTATGTCCAGTTTAAAAAAATCAAATATCGGCCGATATATCAGAATATCGGATTTTAAAACCCAAAAATATTTGTATCGGTATCGGCCTTCAAAATCCTTTATTGGTCGGGCTCTATTTGTAACCATTTGTTGTGAGAAAAATTGCGATTTTAACCCTCTGGGGTCGGTTATCACGCCGGCGCGACAAGCTCACTTTTTTCCTTATCGGTGCAAAAGAGACTCAAATTACTCTGTTGATTTTGATCTTACATATAAGTGTTGTACATCATTAGATCCTGTTAAGTGTCTGTTTTTATTGTGAGTATCTATAATTAATAAAAAAAGTGTTCTACTTTTTGTCAAATAAAGAAAAATGAACATGGTGCGAATTTTGCCTTCTCTTTGTCAGTGAAGTTCATTCTGAAACACGTCCGAAAATGAACTATAACTCAGTGAATACTTGTCACACGGACACAAAATATTTTTCGTTATGAAGCTGAAATTCTTTTCTTTTAAATGAAGTAATTTATATAAAAAACAAATATTCTCAGTGTATGTAAATTTTTTTTGGCCACAAAAAAGCTGAAAAAAAAAGTAGTGATCGCGCTTTTTTATCCAACTTTCATTGTCAACTGTTGGCATTACTTGCCTTGGTTGTTTATATGACATGTAGCAATTATTCATATGATAAAGACACATATTTATATTTTATTAATGAATGTTGGTAAATTTTGTTTGTTTAGCATTATTATTTAATATTAGGGCCAAGTTTATTTTTTTTAAAAAAAAGCCTATGCAATAACGGCTCCAAATTCATTATTGAAATTCTCTCATCAATATTTTCAAAATAACTTCTTTAAAAGTACTAGTTCTTTAAAATGGAACCAGAATCATTACATTTATTTACGATTCCCATCCATTAAGATTATTTGATCATATGATCTGAATGTGTCGCATGCAGTAATAGGCTGTGACACAAACTACAGCACAAAACTTAAAAAGGGGACTTGATACATACTCTGCCCTTATGAAATATTAATCTCTGGCTCTTCCAAATAAAGAGTTTTATATCTGCTTGTTTATTTTTCCATTCACTTTCTCCTTTCACTCTCAAAATCATTTGTAATAGCCAGTCTCTCTACTTCAGTCCATTACAGTAAATTGGTGAACATGGCAATCGTAAAGGCGAAAGTGGACATGAGATCTGTTAAAAAATTCACCAGCCAGCACGACAAAAGTGTCTGTTCAGCAAAGAGTTGGGGACAGGATAAAAGCCGTATAAACGCGTGTCAGAGCAGCACTCAGAGGAGGGGCCGACTGAATCCAAACACCAATCGTGGATTTGCTTTAAATAACTTATTTACACAGTGACAGAAAAGAGATGGCAAAGTGACCTCCTACATCCATAAATGGAGAAAAAAACATAGTGATATTGTAAGCGGGGGGGGAGAAACAGTAATGGATGAAGTGAGAGAAATAGAGTATGAGAAAATATTTTTGCAAAAAGTGAAAAAGTAGGCCAAGTAAGAACTAGCCCCTCTATCTGTATTACTATAACGCCAAGTGTGTGTGCTGTGAATTATTGACAACTTTAAACATCTCAAATCATGTTCAGATTAGTCATTTTCTGTCAATTTTATATTTACATAAAACTTAAAGACCGACATAAATTTAGAAGCCATTAATCTAAGGTAGAAAATATTTTTTTACAGCTAATTTGAGTTTGATAGGCAATAATTGATCATAATAACAATTTTAAAGTGACATTAAATAGCCACAAGTCTACGTATTTGTTGTGTAGCCTATCTATACTATATGTGACCAAATTCATATTCATGTTATATACTATATGTTTATATAGTATACTGTATATACACATAATACTATATATACTATACTATATACTATATGTGACCAAATTCATAAGTTATAAGAGTACTGATTTGTTTTTATATGGTTAGAAACGTCAAAACAACCATTAAAACCTGTTAAGCAATTAAGTTTCTAAATTTAATATGCAATTTTTTCCGCCACTGAATAAAAAAATAAAAAAATATTCTCAGATATAAAGTCCCAATTGTGAGAAAAAAAGACAGAATTGAGACTTTTTATCTCACAATTCTGACTTTTTTCTCACAATTGCGAGTTTACATCTCGCAATTCTGACTTTATAACACACAATTGCGAGTTTATATCTCGAAATTCGACATCTTTTCTCAGAATTGTGAGATATAAACTCGCAATTGCGACTTATAAACTTTTCTGAGGCGGGAAAAAGTTAGTCTTTTTTTCCCTTAGAATTGGCCTCTCTCACAATTCTGACATTACAACACGCAATTTCGACTTTATATCCCGCATCTCTGACTTTTTTCTCACAACTGCGAGTTTACATCTCGCAATTCTGACTTTAACACATAAGTGCAAGTTTATATCGCGAAATTCTGACATCTTTTCTCAGAATTGTGAGATATAAAATCGCAATTGCGACTTATCAGGCCAATTGTAAGTGGGAAAAAAAGACTAACTTTTTCCCCTCAGAATAGTTTAAATCTCACAATTCTGACTTTATATCTCACAATTCTGACATTATAACACGCATTTCTGACTTTATATCTCGCATTTCTGACTTTATATCTCGCATTTTGGACTTCATATCTCACAATTTTGATTTTATATCACGCAATTCTGACTTTATATCTCGCAATTCTGACTTTATATCTCACAATTCTGACATTATAACACGCATTTCTGACTTTATATCTCGCATTTCTGACTTTATATCTCGCATTTCGGACTTCATATCTCACAATTTTGATTTTATATCACGCAATTCTGACTTTATATCTCGCAATTCTGACTTTATATCTCGCAATTCTGACTTAATATCTCGCATTTCGGACTTTATATCTCGCATTTCTGACTTTATATCTCGCATTTCGGACTTTATATCTCACAATTTTGATTTTATAACACTCAATTCTGACTTTACAACACGCAATTTCGACTTTATATCTCACACTTCTGACTTTATATCTCGCAATTCTGACTTTATATCACACAATTCTGACTTCATATCTCACAATTCTGACTTTACAACACGCAATTTCGACTTTATATCTCACACTTCTGACTTTATATCTCGCATTTCTGACTTTATATCACGCAATTCTGACTTTATATCTCGCAATTCTGATTTTACAACACGCAATTTCGACTTTATATCTTGCGACTTTTTATCTCACAATGCGAGATAAAATTCTTCTCAGAATTGCAATTACCTTTTTTATTTTTCATTCAGTGGCGTTAACAAGCTTCCATAGAAATGCATTTGTTTCTTATCCCACCTTCCTCCTGTGCCACGCAGAGACGGACAGACTGCAGCGATGTGAGGGCAGAAATGGATTGTTTGACCGATGGGTACGTACAGCGATTCTGAGAGCTTTCATTCGGCCCCCACTGGCTATCGTCTGGTTCAGGAGTGCATCTCTTGCTGTTTTTTTTTTCCTCTTTCCCGCGTTCATTTGGTGAGGCTCCAGCAAACGCAGAGGTGTTTCAATATCACAGGCATAAGGCAGATTTGGAGCGTGTAAGCACAATGTGCCGTGAATCGAATTACGCTGGTGCTGTGCTACACGTTCTGTGGTCAGATTAGCATGGTGTTTGCAGAAGCCAGTGGATGTCACAAAGACTGTCTGTTATTACAGTGAAAGCAAATCAGCAAAGTGTCATTAAAAGCAATCCCACGAGCACCTAATGGGGGGAAAGATACACCCGTAGTTTCTGGAGCACGAATGCAATTTAACAGCATGTCAAGGTGACCAAGCGCACACTCGGTAGGATTTTATTGCAGTGTTGTAAGTGAGACAACTTAAATAAAAGAGGAACACTAAACAAAGATGTGCGGCAATGTCAAGCGCTCAATGGTACCGTGGGGAAACTAGCTTAACTGCTTTAGAGAATTTGCATGTTTTACTAAATACCCATTGATAAATACGTTTAAAACTCCCTCTGAGAAAATTTGCAATGTTTTACAGAATAAATGACAAGAATAGTTCACCACCAGGGGGTTTAAAACCATAAAACTCACAAAAGCAAGCATGGTTATAATGGAGGAAAGCTCATGTCTGTGGGCTAATTTTGATCTCAAAACAATCATTGTTCAATCCACTGCTTCTGAAAGCAATAAAAGTTTAAGACTGAATCAAAACTAACTTGGTTAAGGTTATCTGCACTTACTGTGTGTAAATGACACTTTTTCAGAGCAAGAATGTAAACGAGATTATGGACAAGGGTCAGTGTCATATAAGCGTATCTATATGTTGAATTCATATGGTTTGGGAAAACGTAATTATTTCACAGCTCTATATAAAGTTGGATATGTTATTCAACTTCATCCGGGATACATAAAGTATACTCACATAAAGTGATTGAAAAAAAAAAAAAAAAAGCGTGTGTATATATACATATACATATATATACATATACAGTATATGAAGAGTTCAGATGCAAAAGCCTCTAAATGCCATTTGAAATTTTCTTCTTTAATGATGATTTTTATCAAACTTGTATATTTAAGTTCAGTAATTTCACTTAAATAACAATTAATAGGTTATTATCATTGCCATTTAAGTGAAATTACTGAACTTAAATATACAAGTTAGGTAAAAATCATCATTATAGAGGAAAATTTCAAATGGCATTTAGAGGCTTTTGCATCGGAACTCTTCATATATATAATTTTTTTTCTTACACTATTACACTGTAAAAAAAGAATATGCTTTATCTAATCAATAAAATTGTGGCAACAGATTACAAGCAATATTAATTATTAAATTGAACAAATTAGAATTGAGTAATCTAATTAATTCTAATTTGTACAATTTAATCAATAATATTGCTTGTAATATGTTGCCACAATTTTATTGATTAGATAAAGCATATTATTTTTTTCAGTGTATAAATGTGATAATTATTCATTAATTAATTGCAAAGGTTAATTTATTGCAAAAGTAGCATCACATGACAGTTGACAACCTTGTCTAACCTTGCCTTTTCATAAAAAGGTAAATGTATATCTACACTGTAAAAAAAAAATATATATATATATATATATATATATATATATTGTTGGTTTAATTTAAAAAATAAGTAACCTGGTTGCCTAAAATTTTAAGTTCATTGAAATTGAAAAAAATAGTTAATATTTTGAGTTTCTGGTGATTAAAGTAATCTCCTTCATTGTATTATGTTATATGAACTACATAAATTGTCTAAGTTGATTTGACAAAAGAAAAAATGTGATTACAAATCATGAAAAGATTTTTTCACAGTGTAAAAATTACTAGTCTTACTGACTATGACAGGTCTTCAGATTCATTTATACGTGTGTTTTTCTTTCACATGACTTTGATATGTTAGTCAAGTCTTCAAATATTATATAAGCAGTTTTGTTTTAAAACAAAATAAAAAATAAAGTCCAATAACCATGACCGCATTTTTGACCGAGATCAAATGTACAATTGTATTATTTGTTTTTGAAGAACCTATGATCATGAATGTTGGGGCACATGTCGTCCTCAATGTCTATGGTGGTTTATTTGACATCAAAGCTTACTGAAAATGCATTGTTGTATGCTGATCACTTGAAGAATCACCTTATCTTTTGTGGTCCATCACATCCTGGATCTCAGCTGGTGAACACAGGATGGGCCGGCACGATCTCATCATCAGAGAGCAGTACGCAACCTGCCAATAAAGACAAGATGACATGAAAAAGTGGAAAGGAGATGCACTTTGTAATGGACAACATTGAGACATGAAAGACTACGTGTGAGCCAAGCGTTCTTCCCTGGACCAATTTACATATTTTTACAGTGCAGCTTTTTTTATTTATTTTTTTAAATCTGAATAGTTTATTCAAATAAAGGGGAGCTTTTAATGTCCACCTCTGACAAACGGCATTCAATAAAAGGAGCATACGCTCGTGTGGGGCGAGATGGGCCTCTGCCAAATATTTTTGAAATGGCCTGTGCTGGAGCAATCTGAAGATTAAAAACATCTCTTGAATTACAATGACACATCACAAAATAAAATTAATGCACTATTTTCATTATAAGGATTGAGCCCCGGAGTGTTTGACCATCCATTAGTTGAAGGGGGAAGGGACGACACCATGATACTACAATGATTCTGGTGTCAAAGGCCTTTTAGGCAAATATATAGCATCTCACTCCATGTCCTCAGTAGTGCCAAAGAACATTAATATTAATAATAATTACAGTACAACAACCCCAAAATAATTTACACCATTAAAAAAGAAAGGAAGAAGAAAATCACCTGAATCTGGTTGTGTCACGCTAATGGACATTTACACCATAAATAGATGGTGAGAAAAGAATTAATATAGTGGATTAAATTATTTTTATCTGTGTTATTCTATATAGGCTAAGCTAAGTGACTTGAGAAAATACAAGTCAAATGTCTGTAAAAAAAAAAAAAAAAAAAAACTTTACTTTTGTCTATGAGCTGTTGTGTATAAACTTATTACAACAGAGAAAGACAGGTCAACTCTGTCCATTTCAGCCATTTTAAAAGGTAGCAATATTTTTTAAGAGTTAAATTAATTAATTTGTATAGGTTTAGTTTAAGTTAATGTTTGTTTTTTTGCGTAGACATTACTGAGGCAGAACGGTGTGACAGTAAACGGAATTATCAAGTGATTCAGACAAATGCCTTGCCTTTTAGCCTATCGCTGTTTTGTTTTTTGTTTTTTTTCGGGTATAAAGGCATTATATTACAGATAGATGCGACATAAAGACGTATTATTAACCGAAAACTCTGCATACTACCGATAACATTTTTTTTTTTACTTGACTGAGATCTCGTCTCTTATCGCGAGCTTTGGCGCCACCGTGTGGATACTCTGAAGACCCGCACTTTATAATGAGGTCAAAATAGTCGACGTGTAGTTCATTTAGCCTGCGTGTGAAATTCAGTACATTTTATTGGGTGTTTATCTATTTGTATATAGACTAGTTATTGTACACTACAACTTTTAATTCGAACAAGAAAAAAAGAAGTACACGCCTATATCTAAATGTAATCTGTAAAGACTTCACAATGTTTTTATGCTTATTGCTCTCTTACCAACATTTTATGCTCATTCGCACATATTTTAAAAGACTATTACACTCACCTTTCATCTAAAACCAATCAATATAGGCTATGCCTAAGCTATAGCCTAAACACGACTTGTTTTAAAGCTATTTTGACCACGTCTTTCCTGCACATCAGCATAACAAAAGAGACACTATAATATTATTGACAAAACTAATCAATAAGAGAAACCATCAATTGTGATTTAAGGTTCAGGAAAATAACTCTGCTATAAAAACTGGTTCTAGACAGTACTAAATTAGGGTTCTTCAGCTTTCAACCATAGCAGAACCCATTTTGGTGCTAAAGATCCATGCTTTGAAAGTGCTAGGACCTTAATGGTGTTATAAATACCCTTTTGAATAACGGTTTATTTTCATTAATATAGTTATATAGATAATATTGGTATTATGAACAATATTTAATATGAATATAATTTTTACCCCTCTCATAATAACATAAAAAACAGCAACAGCGTGTTGTCAGCAGTTACTTTTATTTTTTTTATGTTAAAGTAGCAAAAGAGTGCCAACATATTAGCTGAATGCATTAATAAAGAACAATAGACATTGACCATGAATAAATACATGAAGTAACAACAAACTAAAACAGAAAAAAGTCGTCATGAAGACCACATTCCAATGCAATATCTTCACAATCCTCTGGTGTCTGTGAAGTCCATCATTTTGGTGTAATTGTGATCCTCTTGTTTATGTAAAAATAATTAAGTTTATGAAGGTCACAAGTGGCAAAAACGGACAGTATGTGTGAACCCTTTACAATGTTAAAAGGAAAAAGTGACTTAAAAAGTGATGTGACTGCTTTAATGGTTGTGAGTGTGTGTGTGTGGGGGGGGGGGGGGTGTAGAATATTATATAGAATAAATTCCTTGAATATAAAAATTTTATTATATTCAATTGTAATAATATGGATCATAAATTCAATATAACTGTCACTTAGTGGAAAAGAGAAGTGAAGGGTTCATTTTAGGTTCTTTTTAAATCTGTAACCTTAAATAACTTTTTAATTACATTCTTTTACAAATAAAGGCGATTGATTAAATAAATAAAATAGGCTTATTTTACCACAAAGGCACAATAGGCCAATATATTTTTCCAAAACGTATATTTTTCTTACAATATTTATACAGTAAAGTCTTTTTAAACTCGATAGAATTTATTAGAGCGTGGCAAGTTAACTTGCAGATAACAGTTTGTAAAAGGTTATAGCCTTACAGTTAACTAGCAGTTGGTAAAAAGCCTACCTTGAACTAACTTTTCTGTTTTTAGGCCTACTTCCAGTTTTTACAGGGTGTTTAGGTCACAAGGTCCATGTTAGAGATGAAACGGTGTGAACATTTAATAGCATTTAATAATATTAATAGCATTTAATATTAATATTTACCTCATGCACCAGAGAAACGTGGGCGCCGTCATCTTTGGAATAGTGTCTTTGAACTTCCGTTTTTGCGGTGAAGTGGATTTATTTACTTATTGTAGATTTAACAAAAGTTATCATGAGCATTGTAATATTTATCATAAGCATTGTAAAGGAGATGTCTTAACAAATGTCGACCGGGAATTTTTTTACGAGCAGTTCATAGTACCTTTGCAAGATCGTTGTGAATACAGACCGGAAGTCAAAAGACAACGCGCGCAGTGCTGAAAAGGGGCGGGGCTACAGAAATAAAATGCAAAATGCCATGGCAAAATGCAAAGTTGTCTCCTTTTTCTGTCTTTTATCTCTTTTATCTTTTGCCTGTAATGACAATTTTTTTTAATGTTTTCTATATTTTCTTACTTCTGTTTTGACCAAGAATCGAGGTCAATATTATCACTGTAATAAAAACTGTTTTAAAAAATAAAAACTGTAGCCTACTATTACACCACTAAAGCATTAACTTTTACATTAATTTTTATATAGAAAACCAACAAACAACAAATAAAATGAGCAGCACTATGAATTTGGTTTTCATTAAAAAAAAAAAAAAAATGATCGTAACTATGACGGCCGGACTTCTTTTTTTTTTTTTTTAAGTTAGCGAAGTTATAACAAAAAAGTTTTTTATAAAATGATAAACCTAACTTTTCAGCCTTAAACCATTTTTAAGAAAAGGAATGTGTCAAATTTATAAAGTAGCCTACAGTTAATTAGCCTAGTAGCTATAATTGGTCCGTAAATCTTATCCAAATCTATATTTTATAATGCACATTAGCTTGTTTTTCATTAACTGGTCGATTTACATTTAAAAGAACAAACAAACAAACAAAAAAGTCTGAAACGCGGTAGGCAGGCTGAATTAACCGACAGTAGATGGCGCTTATGGAAAAAAAAAAGAAATAGTTCAATAGTTCAGCAAAATGTAATTTAATTAGTTACAATATGCATTAAACGGAGGATTGGATGAAAACATAGACTGTAAAAAAAATAATGATGAAAAGAAAAAAAGCATCAATACGTTTCTGAAAACAGGCGTTCAATTAAAAATAAAATACATCCATAGGCTACAATTAATTCACACGTGCAATTTCCCTTAGCACGTGTGAGACTGTTGCTAAGTTTGCCGCACAGTATTTACTGGGACGTGATCAAAATGCGGTAATCATATATAGGCCTATTCTTAAGGATAAATAAAATATGAAACGATTTTATTTTGGTTTATCGTCAAAACGATAACAGTATAGGCTATTATGAATATAGTCCATGTTTATCGTCTAAGACAATTCGAACCTTTTATCTTGCAATTCGTACTTAACACGCAATTGCAAGTTTATATCTTTATATGCTAAACTGTAGGCTATATTGCAAAGGCGTAGGTTTGATTTTGAAATTGGTGGGGACGGGGACATCATTATAGGCAACATATAGGCTATTTTAAGTTTTGGTCGAAATTATAGCTAGGGATATACCAGTGACACTGAATATTATAAGGGACACGTCCCATAGCGTACTCGCAATTCTGACTTTCCCCTCAGATAGATAACCATAAACTAACCTTGTAACAGCTACATACAAAAAAAAACCCTTGTCTGTTAAGACATTATTCAAATATCTTATTTTTAAAGTCATTTTCATCCATTCATATTTTTTGTTGTGTTGTACTGAATTGTATTTTTATTGAAACTGTTGAGTAGAGAACCTACCTGTTGAAGGCTGAGGGAGTATCACCAAACTCCACTGAAATTAAAAATAGACTGTATGAATTATAAAAGTGTGGGGCCTTGCGAGTGTTAGCAGACATCCCCAGTGTCACAGTGCTATTTTAACTGTTTGCTAAAATCTCTCGTTTCTGCTGTCGAAACCAACACTCCTGAAACCACCATCGAAGATTTTTAAATGGAAAGTCGCGCCAAACGACAGTGATGCGCTGCAATCAGGCTTCATTTGCAGCACCTGTTTCATTCCCAAGCCGAAAGGAAACTTTCGACCTTCACCGTTTTTTTCGTTTTTAGTCGGAAAGCCGTGAAGCTCTGTATATGTATTGTTTTTTATTTATGATTTCTTGAAGATGCAGAAACCCTTGAAGAAATATTTTGTAAACATGGACGAGTATCTGGCCAGCATCGGGCTCTACCGAAAAATGATGGCGAGAGACGCGTCCTGTCTGTTTCGAGCTGTTTCTGAGCAGGTAATTTCCATAAATATACCTTAAAATAAGCTCAAATGGTAAATTTTTTGTGTCATAGTCAAAGGTTGTTAAAAAAATGCTTTTAATTGGCTACTTTAAAACCGTGTATGCTGTATGGCTGTTAAAACGCTGTTACCTCTTCACTTGTCTGTTCTTTGTGTGTGTGTGACAATATGCTGCTTAACTGATGTTTTTATTTTGTCATAAGCTTTACTTCTCCCAGAATTACCATCAAAGAATAAGAAAACAGTGTGCCAACTTCATGAGGGCAAACAGATGTAACTTTGAACCTGTGAGTGAATTCAGACTACATCAATGAAACCTTAGTAGGCCTGCAAACTGTCATTACATTTATTTTAAACCTTTATAACATGTTGTCTTATTGTGTTTACCTTGTGTTTCAGTTTGTTCAAGGATCTTTTGAGAAGTATTTGGAGCGCTTGGAAGACCCCACGGTTTGCATTCAGGGTCTTTCCATCTTCAAAAAATATTAACATTGCATATTATGCGTGCATGATTGTAATGTAACGTACTGTCTTGTAATATCCCAAATTTCATAGGAAACCACAGGACAAGTGGAAATAAAAGCGTTGTCTTTAGTGTACAGGTATGCTTTGCATCTACTTTTTCTTAATCCAGTGTGTGTTTTGTTTTTGTGAAAACAACACTTTTTTTTGTTCACCCCAAAAAGAAATGGTTCACCCAAAAGTTAAAAAGTGTCATTACTCGCTTTCATGTAATTTCAAACCCAGTATTTTTCTTCTGTGGCGCATAAAAGGTACATTTCTGAAGGAATGACACCTAGCCTAGTTCATTAAAGTAGTCTATAAGTCATGCAATAGTTTTGTGTGGTGAATACCATATGATTTTGGAAGATGTTGAATAAAGTGCTCAAGTTGTGTGCTCATCTGAATAATATCTGTTTTGATAATTTCATCTAAAATGTGTGATTTTGTTTTTTGGGCCCAAATTCTCATAAGATTGGTTTTCGGCACAGGCGGTGCTTTGTCATTTACAGGTATCCAGGTAAGCCGCCAACTGAGATTGCAGAGGAAGACAATTTGCCTAAGGTGAGGAATGCGTTCTCTGTTCACATTTAGAGTTTAGCTCCAATTCAGTTTCACTAATCTGGCCATGAACCAACTGTAGTTAGTGCCACGGAAAGCAGCATGCACTGTTAAGTTTGTGGCTATTTTTATTTATCATGAACCGAAGTTTTTCATTGAAGCTCTCATTGTACCCGGATGGGACCCCAGAAGTAACGTAGTGACCATCCAGTGATGGATGATTCTGTTTTTAATCCAACAGCACTAGTTATTTTAGTAATGGCCACAGACAGGGCCCAATTTATACTTCTGCATCAAATTCCCGTCGTAGGCTGTGTGTAGCACGGTCGTGTACCCTGACGTGCACCTCTCCAAAAATGTAAAAACGCATCAATTCTACGCAGACTCAAGCGTTGTGATTGGTCTGCTAGAACCCCTCCCTCGGGTTTCACATGCATTTGCTCATCAACGCGGAAGTATAAATGAAAACCAATTTTTAATGTTGGAAACAAAAAAATGCATCCTGAGACAAAACAATGTCAGTGACTCAGTGGCCGGGTGTTTAGAGAAACGGGTATTTCCCCCGCCTCCGTTTTCAATAATAACATCGTGCGCACACCCTCATAAATACGCCGTCGACTCGAGCGCCATCATAACTATTGGCGGCAGTGTAGGGATAAGGATAAAGCCATGCAAGCCTATCAGAATCGAAAAGAGAGAACCTAAAACTCCGTTTCTCCCAGTTGACACGACAACACACAACCGGCGTTTTCAGAAATCTCCTCTTTTTAGAAATAATCGTTTTCTGTGATTAAAAACGGGGTTTTCGTGTAAACGAGAGACCAAACCGCTGGGAAATGTCTGCGTTTTTTCTTCGTGTAAACGGGGCCTTATTTTAAGATGCATCAGTGCAAGTTGCTTTCAGTTAAAACGGCTGAAACATGCGGTCTAGCTTAAGTCTTGTCTGTAATAGAGTGTCGAAGATACGACGTCACTCTGTAGGCCAAAACGCGGAAGTGAGTTAGCATTTTAGCATTACGGTTCCCTCGCTCTAAAGCCTATGGGATTGTTGAATGGGTTTTTGCTAAATGGCCTGAAATAAGGTCTGTGGTGAACAAAGCCTCTAAATATTTTCACGTTTTGATCTATGACACAGAACACACAGTTATAACCTGCTTGTGTTTTTTAACTTTATTGTGTCTGATTGTGTTTTTTAAAATCTTTATATAGGCTTCAAAATGTATACACTTGGGATTAACTTGTAAAGATTATCTTGCTAGACAAAACCTTTGTTAAACACAGATCTTATTTTTTGCGATTTTTCAAAAGTCTATGGGGAAAATGCATTGCTTTTCGACCGAGGGAACCCATGCGCCGCTAGCTTCCGAGTTGTCCTACAAAGAGACGTCATCACTTCGGTACTCTATACTAGGGGAATATGCATCACTGGGTTTGAGGCTGTGATCAAATTTTGGTTGGCAGCATTCATGCAGATTCTGCTCTGCTTCAATCCACCAGTTTGTCTTCCTTTGAAATGTGAAGAAATAAGGCATTGCTTTGTTAATAAACACATTTATCATCTTGAATTCCACCCGACAGATTTTGCTGTGTTGCTCAAACAACGGCCATTATGACATTGTTTACCCCAAGAACTATCCAATGGATGCTGCACTGTGTCAGGGTGAGTTAGCAGTTCATCATGAACGATCACAAATGGTGAACATTTTGTTCTGGACTGTTGGATTGGATTGTAATTTTAATTGTATTTTTTTTTCAGCCTTGTTGTATGAACTGTTATACACTCGTGTTCTGGGAGTCGAGGAAGAAGAGCTGCAGGTGGCGCTGGAGGGATTCAAAGGAGGCGGACGACGATACAGAAACAGCCAGTCTATGTGCAGCGAGGACGCCGGCTACGACACCCCGGAAGACCGGCCTCAGAGGTCTTCTCTTGTTTCCTGACTCTTTCGTAGCACACTTTAAGGCTGTCTCCTGTCTTCCTTCATCTTTCTCTCTGTCTGTGTTCAAAATCGCCCCCATACCCCGTATATTTCGGGCACTACCATAGGGAACAGCCATTTGTACACTGTAAAAAAATATTGTTGGTTTAACTTAAAAAAGTAAGTAACCTGGTTGCCTGTTGATTTGAGCTGGAAAAAGTGAGTTAATACAATGAAGGAGATTAATTTAATCATCAGAAACTCAAAATAATAAGTTATCGCAACTAAATAAATTATTTAAGTTGATCTGACAAAAGAAAAAATGTTGTGATAACAAATCTTGGACCATCGAGTGCACTCATTTAATCCAATAATGCATCGCAATAAGTATACAACAGTTGCACACTCAACAGCTAGAGAATACCCATAATGCACTGAGTTACGCTGAATCATCCGTCCATCCATTTTCAAACCGCTGGTCCAGCGTGGCTACAGTTTTTAATTCATTATTAAATTGGTTAATTAATGTTTATGCAGAGTTTCCATGACTAAATCTAGAGCTGCCAAAGTTTTAAATGATTATTAAAATGGCAAGCACAAATTATGCAAAAGCTGCAGCCCTTGTCTGAATTCGCTCACTCATTTTCATTCACTCCCTCAAGTGGTCTAATGTTGGGTATAGGGGGTTATTATGAAAATAGCGCTTTATCTTTTTGATTATCTCACAAATACAAATTGGTTTCATTCTGGCAAAATGCTGACTGCTCACATGCCTTGCAAGTATAGATTGTAAAGAAATAGTACACCCAAAAATTGTAATTGTGTAATTTATCCATGTGATGTTTAGCAACACAAAAAGGAGATGTTAAGTAGAATGTCTGAGTTGCTCTTTACTATAAATATAAAATGAAAGTGACTGGGGATGACAAGCTCAAAGCAAATAACTGCTGCTCACTGTGTAAACGTTCTCACAAGAAAACCATTTAAACATGTAAATGCACTTTTCTTCTTGTTACTACTTTGGACAAACAATTCAAAGTAAAAAAAGTGGATTTTTATAGTTGGAAAAATGCCAGTTTATGTACTTTGCATGACTTGTTTCAGAGAAGAATGGGAGTCGAGTGGTCCGTGCCGCTCGGAAGACAAATCCAGAGCTGGAGCTGAGGACCAGAAGGTGGCTAAGCCCATAATTTAAAAGATAAAAGATTAAGATGTTAAACTTTCATCAGTTTTTGACATCCACTCTTTGTTCCAGGCCACAGAAGGTTCAGGGAAACTGGTTCTGCCGTACAAGGTACTAAAGGCTTTGGAGCCAGAGCTGTACCGCAACGTAGAGTTTGACGTGTGGCAAGACAGCCGCAAAGGTTGGTTGACTTTATTTCCCAGGTTAAACCATTCAATATCAATAGAAAGCACTGTGTTTTACTGAAAGTGGTGGGGGATGGATTGTTCTAAATGGGCTTCATGAAAATGTACATTACTAGAATGAATTTACCGGTAAATGCATAAATTTGTTGTTCACACAAGCAACAGCATTACAGCTTTTTGCCGGTAAGAAGCCATTCAGCTCCAAAACACTGGTCATGTCAGTCATCGAAAGTGATTTTTAAGTTGCGTTGTCTTCGTCCGCCCGCATGAAAAGTGCTTTAGTTTCACTGTTCACTTTGAAAAAAATGTTTACGTCTCAGTGAAAGGCATTAAAGGTGGGATCAGTAGTTTTTGAAAAGCACTTGAAAACTCTCAGTTTAATCGCATCCAAAATAAAAGTTTGTGTTTACATAATATATTTGTGTGTAGTGTGTATAATTTTATAATTTGTATATATAAATACCCACACATGCATGTATATATTTAAGAAAAATGTGTTATTAATATATCAAATATTTATATTTATATATAATATTAATTGTGAATAAATATATATAAAATATATACATGCATGTGTGGGTATTTATATATACAAATTAATTATACACACTACACAAACATGTATTATGTAAACACAAACTTTTATTTTGGATGCGATTAATCGTTGCCTATCCCTACCCGCAACACAATCTCTTACCGTTAATATTACAAGTAAAGACTGAAGCTGTTTTATGATTCACCCCAAATATCCTTGAGAATATGACCACATGCAAATTAAATGTATAATTTAGGAGCAGAATGGGTGGTTTGACTAAGCTAAATGATGCTATCTCTAACATGTATATCTTCCCTTTTCTTTCTTTTTTTTAAATGTGATGTGCTTTTGTGATAATCCTTTGTTATAGAGCTACAGAAGACTGATTACATGGTGTTTGCTGGCAGACAGTACTTTTTAGGAGATAAGTGTCAGGTGGGACAGGTCTAAGTGTTAACATTATTGCAAATTGGTTGTTACAAACCCCATTTCCCCACAGCCCCGTCATACTCATGTTTTTCCCTCCACCAGGTCCGCTTGGATCCAAAAGGGAAGTACTACAATGCTTTCATTCAAGAAGTAGGGAGTCACACCACTGCGGTGACCGTGTTCATCGAGGAGCTTGCGGAAAAGTAAGCTATGTGCTTTCTCACAGGCAAATGTCCCTGAGAATCTCTAAATATCTTCTTTAACTCCTCTAGGCACCTGGTTTCCTTGAGTAATCTGAAACCAGTGAACCCTGTGCCAGCCTGGAACATCACACCAAGCAGAAAGGGAAACTCCTACAACCATCCAGAGCAGTACACTGGAGAACTAGGTCTGCCTCTTTCCATCTTGACATAAACCAATACATCATAACCTGTCAGTGTCTTTGTCATGACAACTCGACATTAAATGAAGTTAATCTGTAATCTTTGACATTGGCTGTTATGAGGCATTATAACTGTGTCATGAATATTATTCGTGAGCTCAACTACAGTGGTACTAATTGAATTTGTCATTAAAAAGTTATAATGGCTTCACGACAGCCAATGTTAAAACCAACAACCTGACAGTTTAATGTAATGTTAACCAATAAAGCTAGTTTGATCATTAATCTGCTATGTCATGTTTATGACGGGTTGTGTTGTCTTAGTAATGTCAAGTTGTCATGACAAAGACACTGACAGGATATGATGCATTGGTTTGTCAAACAATGTCCTATTTGCATTAAAAATGTCATAACTGAGCGAATGACACTTAAAAACTTCCTTCATATGTCATGGTTATGAAGTTGTCATGATAGTCTAATCAATGCACACCCCGTCAAGTAAAGTGTTACCCAATTTTGTAATGATTTGGTGTAGTGACAACAATCAGGTTTTTTTTTCTTCTCTTTAAAGACCCCGAGATGCGCGGACGCCGAAGGTTCTTCAAGAAGCCTCGTGGTAAGGAGATGTTGATGGCAGTATCTTTCAGTCATCCTCAGCCTGGCTTACCTCCCCGCCTGCAGCCTGGGCCAGGAAACATTCATCCTGTCCATTCTCCAGGGGTGCACGGTCCCGCTCCGCCACCACCAGGCCTGGCCTATGAACACTACCGACCCCATCCTTCACCTAGACCACCGCGTGGGTACGGACCACCCAGGTTAGACGCTACTCTTTATGGTTCTTTGTTTATTGTTGCATCTTCTAACCAAGTCCTGTTCCTGGAGATCTACCTGATCCGACACACCTGTCTGTAATGTTCAAGTTGTTCTGTTCAAGTCCTCCTGGGAAGTTTGTACGTACGAGGTGGGAAGTCGTGTTTACGACGTGAGGTGCGTTCAAGTCAGTTTAGTCGGAGCGAAATGGCGGTGTACCTTCTTTTAATGAATTACACGAAAATACAGCAAGGTTTGTTAATTCTGCTAATAAAAAAATGAAGAACAAAGAATGCACATCAGGTGTGTTTCTTTTTATGTTTTTTTATTAGCTGTATGTAAACTCCATTATTAGGTATAATTTTGTGTAGAGAGCTTGCTTTATAAATTAAAAAGCCTTACAATGTCAATGAGTAAACATTGAAATTCAATTAAAATTTACCGTCAACAGACGTTGAATGAACGTTTCTCACTGACACGCCCCCAACTTGTACAGATCGGGGCTTAAAGAAAATCCCGAGCTCCCCACTGGTATTTACGACATTGTGGTGGCGTTCAAGTGCGTTCAACTCGTAATTATGATCTATATACGAGATGACTTGAATGCAATATTAGGCCCTGTTTACAGGAGAACGCTCGCGGGTGAAAACGTAAAAATATTTCATTGGATGTGCCTTTCGTTTACACGGCGACAAAAACGTAAAAAAGTGAAACCACTCACTAGAGTGGAAATCTTAAACGCTCCCGTCTAAAGGGTAAAAACACAAAAGTCTGCTTGACTGTGAAGGTTGTAGGCAGGCGTGTGGACTTGGTGTTGTTGTGTGGCAGTGCTTCACATCGCCACCTAGCTGCCTGGAGTGCATACTACATCGAATTTTACACACTTTTGCGTCACCATATGTACGCGGATTTCCCACCCATACCGCTCGTCTAAACGCAGAATAAAAAGTGATAACACAACGCCACTTTTGCGTTTTCTCTTCCGATCGTAACTAGCTGGTTCAGTTGTTTGATGAGGACTGGAGCTGAAGTTTGGAGGAAGGCAGATCTCCAAAAATAGGATTGGGCACCCCTGTTTTAACCATACATGTGCATCATAAGTCTTTCTCATTGTATGAATCTGTTTGTGTGTGGTTCTTTTGCCACACATCTGTTGTTGTCAGAAGTTCTGGCCGATTCCTGAACAGACACCATCTTATTGGACCAGACATGGCCTATTATCCTAGTCCTGGCAAGCGCTGCTACCAGAGTTTTGATAACTACTCTTTCAGGTCACGGTAGGAAAGCATTCACTTTAACATAGTGCTAAGATTGACATTCTACATCTCCCTCTCTGTGTAATTTCTTATATATATATATATATTATTATTGTTATTATATATATATATATATATATATACATGTATATATTTTTATTTATTTATATATATATATATATATATATATATATATATATATAAGAAGAAAAAAAAATATATATATATGTAATATTTTTTTATTTTAAGTTAACATACCAGATACAAATTTTGTATCTGGTATGTTAACTTAAAATAAAAAATATTGATCAAAAAAAAAATCAAATTGTACCTTTTTAAGTTTACCCCACAACCCGCCAAAACCACATTTGACAGCTTGTTGCATAGAAAACAGCAATGAAGACATTTTCGAAACGATTTTCCTTTTTAAATCAATTGATTGCGATTCTCCGAAAACTTTAATTCAACTGCTAGCAAAACGAGTTCAAATTGTGTATGTATAGAAGGAGTCGAAGGCAGATGCACTCTCTGAATAAAGAGTGTCTGAGTTGTGTTCCTGAGCCTGGAGAGGACACCCAAGACATGGAGGGAAGCATCACCTTCTATGAGATTGAGGAGACGGACGAGAGTGCCTTCTCCCCAATACCGGTAAGACACCGTTCTACTTTAGTAACAGCTGGGATTTTAAGTCCAGTCACACCTATAAAGATGTCTTTAGGTGCTGATTGTTTACAGCTTAACGGAAGTTACGCCCATAATTCACTTAAGTTATTGTCCTTGGTGTGAATGGGCCTTGATGCTAAGACGACTGTTCTGTCCATGTGTGTATCTGAAGGGTCAAGCAGTGTCCAGCCCCATGGTTCCAGGGGCCACTGCTTACTGGGTGCCAAGAGTTCCCAGTCCAATCCCTCCTTCAGGCAAACAGACCATGACATCATCAGAAGAGGACCCTGATGAGAGGAATACTGCTGGTGAAGGTACCGCCAAAACCTTGCCAGTGATTTGGTTCTGAATGCCCCATGGCTCTGTCAAAACTGCCTTGTTGTTTCTTGCGTTTCACCCGTGTCTTGAATATAGCCTTCGAATGCATATTGCGGCCCCTTTGCCTACTTCTATCGGAGCATAAGACATGCAGAGCGCAGATGAAGTTTGACGGATGTAGCAACAGTAACTAACGGGGGGGCGGGGCTTAGCCAAAGGTGCTAAGTGCTGTTTTGATTGGCCGCTCGCGAGGTTTTAACACATATGTTGTGTTATGATGAATGATGGTTAATTTGCACTGTTTGTCTGGACCAGGTGACTATTCAGAGGAGTACATCTATGCCGCCGCAGGTTAGTTCATTAACGGCTTGGATGCTAGAAAATTTCTTATAGAAAATAGGAAATGCTCTTGTCATTTATATCCTGTGTGTTCATGTTTCTGTATTGCAGAGGCAGGCTATCAGAATCCATCAGTGTATGCAGCGGCAGCAGAGTCTACCACCAATCTGGTACAGTCTTCTTCATCCGTCAAAGATGTCCACCAAAATGCTAATACTGTGGCTGACATGAGTCCCAATAACGGCTCTGCACAACGTTGTCCCATTCAGAGCACATCTACTCCATCGCTCCTAAACCAAACTGCATTTCCCCTTCATTTGAGAATATAGAAAATGGGACTGTCTTAGTCTTAGATTTGTTTCTGTCTTAAAATTCGAGTTTGAATGTATGGAGGCGTATTGCATTCACTTGAAGAAAAAAAAATCTACTCTGTTTTTCTGAATTAACGAGTTAATTTTTCATGAGAAAAAAGTTTTTGTTCTGTTTTTCTGAATAAATGAGTTAATTTTTCATGAGAAAAAAAAAATCTGTTTTTCTGAATTAATGAGTTAATTTTTCATGAGAAAAAAAATTCTGTTTTTCTGAATTAATGAGTTAGTTTTTCTTGAGAAAAAAAGTTTTTGCTGTTTTTCTGAATTAATGATTTAATTTTTCATGAGAAAATTTATGTTTGCTGTTTTTCTGAATTAACTCATTAATTCAGGAAAAACAGAGCAAAAAAAATTCCATTAAAAATTAACTCATTAATTCAGAAAAACAGCAAAAAAAAATTCTCATGAAAAATTAACTCGTTAATTCAGAAAAACAGAGCAAAAAAATTTTTTTTTTCATGAAAAATTAACTTGTTAATTCAGAAAAACAGAGCAAATTTTTTTTCTCATGAAAAATGAACTCGTTAATTCAGAAAAACAGAGCAAAAAAAAATTTTTTTTCATGAAAAATTAACTTGTTAATTCAGAAAAACAGAGCAAATTTTTTTTCTCATGAAAAATTAACTCGTTAATTCAGAAAAACAGAGTAGATTTTTTTTCTTCAGGTGAATGCAATACACCTCCGTATGAATGAGAGATGAGTGCTGATCAGATTGACTTTTAATGTGTCTTGCAGACCATTCAAGAAGGAAGTTCCCGTGCTGGGTCGCCACAAGAGGGTGTCGCCACCTACAGCTACTCGCAACAGGCATGCTTTTTCAGAAAAAATTTCATAAAATCGGTCCACAGTTGTGTTGATCGTCTTCGGGTGGGTGGGACATGTGCTTAATCTTTTCAGGTGGTTGTGAAGTCATCTGTCCTCTCCTCTTCTCAACAAATCAACTCTGCCCCGGCTGCAATCTTCACTTCAAACTCTTCCTCTTCATCCACCGGGAGCTCCCAGACCCCTCCAAACCCCCTGCCGCCCAACAGCATCCTGACCCCGGGACAGCCACCACCCCAGAGTGTTCTGGGCAGGCCGGGTATACACCTCTTCTGTGTTTTATTACAGAGTTGGAAAATATTAGCCAAGATGATGAATCAAGACACTCTTCCTCTGTATTTCCAGCCGTTCCGTGGTTCGTGAATGAGCTGGGAGAGCCAGTCGCCTTGGCACCTCCTCCACCCTACTCGTATGACCCCAATGGCAGTGACCTTCCAAGAGGTCAGAGGGAACCACTTCCTTGTTGAATTATATCCTGCATATGTTTAACATTGTTTTTACTGTTTTTTTTTCCCTCCCTAGATTACAAAGTGCTTCAGTACTACTACAATTTGGGGGTACAGGTGAGGGTTTTTATTTTTATTTAATCGCCACATTGTCAACTCCAGAGAACTATAGCTTATGTAATGTCTTATGGGCTGGGTAATAAATATCGATTTCTCGATTAATCGATTCTCATTTTTACGAACCGATATCGATTCTTAAATCTCAAGAATCGATTAGTCATCCTGTTTCATTTGAATGAATGGGACGTTGTATCGCGGCTGCGCGCATCCAAAAAAAATCGCAATAATCTTTGTTCTTTGTTACTATTGATATGAAACAAAGTCTTGATTTTCAAATTACGTCCATTTTCTTTAGAAATTCAAAAACATCAATAGTGTTTTGTCGCTGTGGCGTGAGATCGCTCTGGAGAAGCAGCAGCGCTGATCTCTCTTCCGGCTTAATAATACCAGTCACAGCGCCAAATAAACATGAATGAGCATCTGAAAGTGTGTTAAAGATAGAGTACAACTTATCGAAATCCGGATCATGTCACATTGATTCGCTCAATCAGCGTTTCAACCGTGGAAAGACGTCAGTTAAACAGCTTGTAATCAATGTCATGTATCGTCATATTTACCTCAGAAAACCCACATAAACTCGTTAGTCAGCTAGAAAAAATAACTCCAGAGAGGAGCATTTTCCTAAATATATACACCATATTACATATGCATTATAATCTTAACGTTCTTCAATATTTAATGCATATTTGAATAAATCTGGCAAGTTTTTACGACAGCCACCATTTAAAGGTTTATATTTCATATAATCTTATTATAAAAGTGTAATTTAAGTGTTTGTATAGCTACAAAACAGTTAATTATTACCTTCATATTAGGCTAATGAAGCCTATAGGCTACAACTAGACTCCTATAGTTTACAGCATTAGTTAAGAGATTTGATTCCCTTGAGAAAATTTGCCATTTATTGTAACTGATATCCAAAATAATCAATATTGAATTGAAATCGAATCGAATTGTGAAATTTGTCTCAATTCGCCTTATTCACTTGGCGGCCATTTTGAAAATGGAACGCTGCTGAGGGGTACACTCACCCGGAAGGATGCATGCAACGCAGCAGCACCAGCAATGAAAACTCGCAGTGCGGACCACCAATCATTCCTGTCTGCCCGAATTAACGATGCAAAATGTGAAGCAAAGTGCCAGTGACTGAAACATCCCCCGGGCTGTGTTAATTAAGGGATACAGTACCTGTATCGGAGGTTTTATCCACGACATTGAACGTAGGAATGGACGCCTTGCCAGTTTCTGCGAGCTTGCAGCAGCCAGAGGTAATTAACGTTAGTAAGCTAAGCTGTAATATGGAGTTGTTGACTGTGTAAGTTACTATGTTAGATACAATTGTACTTTATTGTTTAGATAGATACACATCCAGTAGCTTACATACACACACATGCATGTAAAACAATCAAATCACTCATTGATGTAAAAGGAAAGAGGATAAGTGATTTTAAGGTCTGACAGGGACTGATCCTGTTACACACTGACAATGATAAGCTGCTATGGTGACAATACAAGTTTACATATATGTATAGATTCATAAAGAATAAAAATAATGATGGTAATGGATTTGTATAGATTCTAATAGTACACACAGTCAACTTCCTACAAGCTCGCAGAAACTGGCAAGGCGTCCATTCTTACGTTCAATGTCGTGGATAAAACCTCCGATACAGGTACTGTATCCCTTAATTAACACAGCCCGGGGGATGTTTCAGTCACTGGCACATTGCTTCACATTTTGCATCGTTAATTCGGGCAGACAGGAATGATTGGTGGTCCGCACTGCGAGTTTTCATTGCTGGTGCTGCTGCGTCGCATGCATCCTTCCGGGTGAGTGTACCCCTCAGCGGCGTTCCATTTTCAAAATGGCCGCCAAGTGAATAAGGCGAATACCCAGCCCTAGTACACACCCTTGAATGGCTGACTCTACGAGTGTTTTTTGTATTTCTTCTAGTGGTATCAGCAGAGTTACTGGCACTCTGTGGTGCAAATGCAGCAGGTGTATCAGCAGCCGGCCGCAGACGCTCAGTATCAGCCGTACTCGAGCGCCGTTCCTACCGCTGACCACACGGTTCCCCAGGCCTACCCTGATCCTGTCCGCACGTGCCCCCATCCACAAGGAGACGTGCCCAGCAACGGTCAGTGTCCCTCTGTCCTCACCGCCACAAACCTCCACACTCTCAGCCTTGAGCTTTTCTATCGGTCTACTCTATCCTACACTGTACGCTCACACAAGGGTTGTTTTTGGCAGCCTGTTTTAGTCTAGTCTTTGTGTCATTTTAGTTCTCATTAGTTTTAGTCACATTCATACTCAAAAATACTCACACAATACTCATTTTTTTATAACACACACACTAACCACACTCTCACATCCATAACCAACACACCCATACAAATATTGTTGCATAATTTATCCAGTTGGCTCTATAGTATGCTGAACCAGAAAACAGCAATAAAGCGATATTTGTTTTATAGGCCAAACTTAAAAAAAAATGACACCATCTGATAAAAAATAGTACAAAATAAAAATTTGAAGCCTTGCCATCAGAATGAAAGCCTCTTAAGAAAGATTGCATAATTTTATAGTTAACTGAATCGGGGATTAAAAATGGCAGTTTTAATGGGTTTCAATGGGGACATTTTTCACCAAAAGGTGCTGAGAGGGAGTATTTTTTGTACCTAATGCAAAAAATTTTTTTTTTTTAGAAAATAACGGTGAAATAGTAAAACTCCAATAAAAATACACACCTGTGCCAAGTTTTTTGCAGTTAGCTTTAACACAGGCAAAGTGATCAAAAAAACAACACTGAAAAGGACAAAAATGTCCATAAGGATGCACAAGGGTTAAAAAAAGTTATTAGCCAGCATGCAAGGAGCCTATCTAATAAGGTGAACTAAGTTATTATTAGGATACAGCTGTATTTTCAAGGTTAGCACACTGTATTAGCTGGTAGTTAATATTGTTCTGCTGTTTTATTGTTGATAAGAAAGCGATCTAAATGTTTATTGTAGGAATGTTAGATGTCCCTCTAGTGGACAGAACGTGTAACCACAGGCTATAGTGGCATCGACGATCCATAAGAATGTGTAATGTCGTAAATATTAATAATAGGATGAATTTGAGCATTTAATATTCGAATATTACATAAAATACGGAATGAAATTCGAATAGTATTATAGAGGAATATTGACAGCCCTAACTCACACCCATGCCCTCCTCTCCTCAGGCGCCTCTCTGGCTATGGAAAGCCCTCCTACGGTGGTCCCCGGCACGGTCTTCTACCCCCTGGTGCAGGAGCAGTGCGGCCAGCAGCCCCTTCACCCCAGCTATGAGCCCTACGTGCCCGTGCTTTCCACAACATATCACTACCTCACTCCCTGGACTCACGGTGCTGGCCCGCATCCCCGCATCCACCATGCCACATACTGCCCCTCTTCCTCTCACTCCCCCGTCAACTACATCACCCAGACCCACCCCGGCCATATGCCACACTCACAGTTTGTCTAAGTATCGTTTACCAGCAGAATTGTTCTCGCTTGCGTTGTTCAGTTGTTAGTTCTGTATTGTTTTCACAGACGAATGGTTATTCAGGGATCCTGCAGTGTTACTCGGTACATGAATAGAAAGCCAGGACAGAGTAGATGTGCTTTTGCCACCCCGCACGTCCTCTCCCATCATTTCACCGATTTAATAAGCATATATTGGATTCCCCCATTCAATTATTTGTGGATTTTAAAAAGTGACTTGATTCTAAATGTAATTAGAATTCACTTCTCATTTGTTTTTACAAATGTTTGCACGCTTCCGGAATGTAGTCGTTTAGCAACACACCAGGAGTTCAATCCTTAGGAAACCATTGTCTGTATGTTTTTTCTATGTAAAAAGAAAAAAAAAATCACTTATTGTAGCTGCACAAATAAAAGATTCTAAATCAAGTTGTTTCCAAATCCATTTTAAGGTGAAGATGAAATAAAATGTATGCACACACTGCTGAACTACTATACATTAAATAGTATTTTATATCGAATTAAATCAATTTTTATTTTTGATGCATTACATTGATAAAAAATGACTGACTTTTACTTTTTTCAAAATGCATTTTTTCCATATTAGAGCGGCGATCGGTGTTTGACATCATTAGAGCGATTGTGCTTTCGAATCACGCTCGCTGTACTTCGATGTCGTACACCGATGCACAGCATCAAGTCGAACACACCTATCGATTTCTGAAGGATCGTGTGACACTGAAGACTGGAGTAACTCAGCTTTGCCTTCAAAAGAATAAATTAAAAATTTTAATTATATTCTGGTAAAATGGAAATGTTATTTTAAATTGCAAGAATATTTCACAATTATTATTTTTACTGAATTGATCAAACAAATGCGGTCTTAGTGGGTATAAGGGAATTTTAAAAAAATAAATAAATAACTTGAACCCCAAACACAAAAATGGTTGTTACAGTAGTGCTTAAGTTTCCATACACCTTTGAGAATCAGCAAACGTTATTTATATATACAAAATTATAAGATGCATGTCACTTTCTCCTCTTGAATAAACCTCTTCTGTATTAAAGGAGTAGTTCACTTTTAAACAAACTCTTGCTGATAATTTACTCACCCCCATGTTATTCAAGATGTCCATGTCATTCTTTCTTCAGTCGAAAAGAAATTAAGGTTTTTGATAAACATTCCAGGATTTTCTCCATATAATGGACTTCAATGGGGTCCAAACGGTTCAAGGTCCAAATGAGAGTTTCAGTGCAGCTTCAAAGGACTTTAAACGACACCAGATGATGAATAAGGGTCTTGTCTAGGACCCTTCGAGTCATGACTCAAAAAAATATTTGTTCATTTTGATGAACGAATTTGAAGAGTCATGAATGCACAACACAGAGCAGAGCAAGGTGAGCATTTGTGCTTCTAAAACGTAAACTTTTTAATTTTTTTTAAAGAGCCCCTATCATGGATTTTTGAAAAATGAATGTGCATGTTGTGTGGAATATAGCTCCTGAAAGATTTATATCTGAAAGTGCACCGTATATAAAGTTATTGTCTTTCAAAAGTGAGAGTCGACTCTGAGTCTATGAAATGAATTGTTTTTGAAACGAGTCATTAGCTGTTACATTGTGACGTAGATACAAATATAAGCATAGTGGCCACGCCCAGTTACTGCGTGCGCAGACGGAAGTGTAAACTTGAAGTCTACACGTTCAAATACTTCATCATAGCATCATGTGGAGAAGACGCTGTGGTCTACAATGCAAAGACAGTTCAGACACTTTGTTTTCATTTACCAGGGACGAGCATGTGAAGAATCGCTGGTTAGAGTTCATATTTGCAACGATACCACAACAGTATAGCCCGATTGTGTTCTCATCATTTTAATGACGAATCATTCAAAAACATAAATGAATTCAAATGTGGATTCGCAAGCGGTTGTTCCTGAAGGAGGTCTCAGTACCCAGTGTATATGGATCAGCTTCCTCCTCCGAATCACAACCTGTGAGTATTATTAATAATTGTTGCTTTTATGGGTTTTGTAGCGTGTGTGTAAGTTACGCTCAGCGCAGCTTCTAGGTCTCCAATGTCAATTTTTTTTAAATATGTGAAATGTTTGTCACTGTTATTGGAGTTGTCATAAAGAATAGAGCGTCTTGTTGTACTGCAGTGCTTTATCAATATGTTTATGCGTTATGCTAACAAACAATAACTGACTGGGTCCGTCATCTGACCAATCACCGCCGATTAACGTCACGCAAAGGAGTGGTTTGGAAAAATGAGTCGTTGTATGAATCATTTAGGAATCGGTGAGCAAATCAGGTAAAAATAAATGCATGTCATAAGACAACAAAAGTGTTTTTTGTCATTGCATTCATGTAAAACTGTTGTTGGGGACTCAGAACAATATTAGGAACATTTTAAATGCCATTATAGGTGCCCTTTAATAAATGAGCGATCGTTTCACTAGATAAGACCCTTATTCATCGTCTGGTGTCATTTAAAGCCCTTTGAAGCTGCACTGAAACTCTCATTTGGACCTTGAACGGTTTGGACCCCATTGAAGTCCATTATATGGAGAAAATCCTGGAATGATTTCATCAAAAACCTTAATTTCTTTTCGACTGAAGAAAGAAAGACATGGACATCTTGGATGACATGGGGGTGAGTAAATTATCAGCAAAAGTTGCTGTACGTATATTACTCAAGTATGGTTTTCAGATATTCTTTACACCTGTTTTTTTTTTTATTATTATTATTACATCGCTGTCATGTAAACGTACTTTAATTTAACATGAAACTACCGTCAACCTGATAATTTTGTCTTTTTTCAACATTTTTGTCCATGTTCAATTCTTCATGTAATCAGTGTAGTTGCAGCGGTCTTTTGGTCAGGCTTTTTTTTTTTTTGCAGAACTTGCATGCTGTAAAACAGGGACCTTTCGTTGGGGCTGCACACCAAGAACTGGAAAATGGGCATGCCTGGTCACCCTGCTTTAAAGATGACTCCCAGCAGCAAAAGTGCAGTTTCAATCATTGCAGATGATTAGCCAGATATGATTTATTTAGAGATTACACAAAAAAGAAATGAAATAGAAAACCACTGATGCCTCTATTGCAAATCAAGGTATAAAAATCTCAGTTCTACATGGTGTAACAAAAAGGTGCTTTTATGTCAGAAAAATAATATAGAAAAATAATTTGTTTACTATTTACGAATTTACTATTGATAACTGACAGCATAAATGAAAAGCATGATAAAGCAAAACAAGTGAGATATTACCAACCCACAAGAGAAAGTGTAGAATGGATCTGACATATTATTTGTGACAGATTCAGGGTCTCGGAGTCTGATGAAGACCTGACATGAGATAATCTAATTCTACAGTGATCAACTTCCACATAAACTAAATATTAGATCATGCGTTGGGGTTATTAGGAGCCAACTCCCTATTTAATATCAGTTGCTATAAAACATCTGTGAAAAACAAATTAAGTCACATAGATGCATAATTTTTGTAGCTTATAAGATTCATTTGAAACCATTTGGTGCCCTTTATGCTAAATGTAGACGTAAGTGTATTACAAAGATGCATCTTAAGGTCTCCATCCTGTTACCTGTATTTTCTGATGCTAAAATGTCCCTTCATGGTCAGTCAATAAGTGACATTGGCCCTCATTTATCATTCTTGTGTAGAAACGGGTGTATATGTTGGCACTCCTCTCACCGCCTGATTAATGAAGCTGTGCGTACCTTTGAAAACTAGTTTTTTTTATTTTATTTTTATTACAAGTTTACATTTGAAAAGCAGATGTAATCCCAAAGGAGTAATCCATCGACCGGAAGTTGAAGCCTCACGGGAGCTGCCATCTTGTAGCAGAACTTCACTTTTGTTATAATTCCCATTGACTCCCATTCATTTTGGCCTCACTTTGACGGCGAATAACTTTACATTTGAGGCGTTTGAAGACCCAATTTGTCCTTTATTTATTTCTAAAGAAACACGACAACGTATGTTAGACCCCGTATGTTAGACACGACCCCGTAGAAGCAGTTTTTTTTCATTCAACAATTGCACAGTTTACATGAACATTCCTCTCCATTATAAAAAAAAACACATTGTGCAGTTTCCAATATTGCGAGTGGCCCCGTAGAAGCATTTTTTTTTTGTAAAGTAGGCTAACGATTGCGTCATACCACGACGCGACTCTCTGTCGCACAGTAGAGAGATTACCGTATGGACAGGAGAAGAAGCTCGCGGGCAATTGGGAAACGGGGAGGCAAAAGACAAAATAATGAATCACAATACCTGGCAAAAGTGTCTCCTGCTCCTAGCTCCTGGACAGCTCCTATTCACACTCTCCGCCTCTGCATGTTTCGGAAGGGAATTCAGATTTCTATGCCACAGCACTAGAAGACAGACGGTTGCCCCACGTCACATCTACGTCGTCAAGCTCTGTTTGAGTCTGCGCGTCAGGGACGGAAGTGCTAAAAATCGCCAAAAACGGGCTTCAATCTCTTTCTTTTACTGTCTATGGCTTCAATTGTCTCAATGGAGTACCAATGAATTCGCTCTGTCCACTTCTTGTTTTGTCTATGGGCGTAATCCAGGTGTACGCAATACCTGCCCTTGATAAATCCCGCGGCTGAAAACGGTCGTCATTAGAAAAACACGCCCCTAAATATTCAAATCTCCGCTCCCCCCACGCCCTCATTTTACGCCATGGAGACACGGAAGACGGCAAAGAACAGATTTGTATGCTATTTTGTAACAGATTTGTATGCTATGTGCTATGATTGTCATCTTTGTTTGTTCCTAAGCATAATACAAAATTAAAAAAGAGAGAGAGAGAGAGAAACTTCCTGGAAACTTCTCGACGTGGAGCCGAAATGACCAATCACAATGCGTGTTTTGACACAATTAGCATTTAATTTCGTATCACGTCACATGTATTGCGGTGTACAATAGTGATGATGATGTGTTGTGGAATACCATTCATTCACATTAATGACAATGACAATTTGTAATATTCTTCTTATTATTATTATTATTATGATTTGTATTATTAGTGATGCTTATTGTCATTTAGAAGAAGAATGTCATTATTATTATTATTTAAAAGAAGAATGTCATATTTATTATTTTGTCAGTCTGATTATTTTTTTGGTCATCCCTGAAACATCAGGGAAAGTGCACCGGTTCGTGACTGAAGGAATACAGGAATACATCCCTATAAATCAAATGCTTTGGTAAAGTCACACAAATTAAACATTGAAGTCCATGTTGCACAAAATAAACACTGTAGTTTAGAATTACTATGTTGTTGTTTTTTGACAGTGGGTCATAATATATCATATCTTTTAGTTTGTCAGTGTGTTTTGTGGTGTTAGGAATTGTTTTTTGGGCATTTCCGCACTAACTCAAAATGTGTGTACATGTACACCACCTCGACGTCCATATTGATAAATCTCAAAGTTTTGGGTGTATGCTGGAAATTTGGTGTACGCACTTCATAAATGAGGGCCATTATGTATCAGGACATTATATTCCATATATTGGTTTTACTTCCACTTCTGAGCTCCTAAAGGGACTTCCAATAAACGCTCTTCAAGTCTGCAGTTTAAGCTTGTTTTGAAAAATATTGCACTAGCATTAACACTGGAAAACATCACAGCAGAGCTGAGCATGCGACGCGATTGGTCTGTAAAGTGAAGGTTAAAAACATTTCCTTTGAAGCTTTGCAAAATTAACATTTTTAAACAAAGGTTTTTACATCAGATGGATTTGTACGAGAAGATTGCTACTTTTGTTAAGGGAGCATCTGAACCAAAGTCCCTTTAAGGCAAGTCATTTCACTCGGCGGCCATCTTTGAAACCAACTGCTAATTGGTTAATTTATTAAAGGAGTAGTTCACATTTAAAAAAAACTTTTGCTGATAATTTACTCACCCCCATGTCATCCAAGATGTCCATGTCTTTCTTCAGTCGAAAAGAAATTAAGGTTTTTGATGAAAACATTCCAGCATTTTTCTCCATATAATGGACTTCAATGGGGACCAAACGGTTTAAGGTCCGAATGAGAGTTTCAGTGCAAACTGCAAACTGTTCAAAGGGCTTTAAACGACACCAGACGATGAATAAGGGTCTTATCAAGCGAAACGATAGCTCATTTGAAAGAAAAAAAAAAGTTTAAGTTTTATAAGTACAAATGCTCGCCTTGCTCTGTTCTGTGACGCGCGTTCGTGACTCTCCAATTCTAACTCGTTAATCAAACTGAACAAATCTTTTTACGAGTCATGACTCGAAGGGTTCTAGATAAGACCCTTATTCATCGTCTGGTGTCGTTTAAAGCTGCACTGAAACTCTCATTTGGACCTTGAACCGTTTGGACCCCATTGAAGTCCATTATATGAATGTTTTCATTAAACCTTAATTTCTTTTCGACTGAAGAAAGAAAGACGTGGACATCTTGGATGACATGGGGGTGAGTAAATTATCAGCAAAAGTTATTTTAAAAGTGAACAACCCCTTTAAGCTGTGAAAGGTAAGAGTAGGCTGACTTCGCTACAGCTGTGTCGTAACAGACTCCTCTTGTTCCCAGCTGGAGGAGCCTAAAATGTCACAGGGTCCCGTCCAGCCATGGCAGAGGTCATCACTGGAGGTCAAGAGCTGTGCGCTGGAGGACGCACAGTGCAGTAGCGGCGGCCGGAGAAGGAGACTCTCTCTCCCGTTCGCCCGTCGAGATGTGGCCTGCGTTGGGTTATGTTCAGTCTCAAAGTGTCCCAGCGTCTGAGGGTCATGCCAAGACGTTTGCGGTACGCTGTCCGAGACGCTGTATGCAACTCCCGGGGTCCCCGCATGCGGATCCGGGACGTGTCCATTCATGCGCGAGATCAGCATTCCCAAACGCTGCAAAGAGTTTTTCTTGGGGCGTGAAAAGGTCCGCACGAATGCAGAGGGGTGGGATGTGTTCTTCCTCAAGCCGTTGCTTTCCAGTCTTTCTCTGGCCGGCCCCGACATGGACCTAAACAGGGCCGACACGCTGAATTGGGACTCTCGGTTACTCCTGTAACATTGGGAAAAAGACGCAGACGCTTTGGATCTGGTGGACTCTCCCTCACCCCCACTTCGGTGTCCTCCGAGCCCGTCTCCCTCCTCATCCTCAGCTGTTTCGTCCTGCTGAGTGGTATCACTACTGGAAGAGTATGTGCGGCGCGGGGGTTTACGGTTACCCAGCAGGTCTAGAACCTCGTAGCGGAAACTGGAGATGTCCTGCTTCAGTTCCTGAGAAACACAATTTAATTAGCAGAGCTTAACCACATCACCTAATTACAGGAAACATCCCAACGTTACGAGATTTATCTTCATATCTTCTCATGCCTAAGTCCTTATGGTTTTTCTTGTGGAGTTTAAGGATACGCCCATGTCTGGAGTTTGTTAACTTCCATTATCAGTCTCTTATTCTAGTGTTTGAGGTTTAATATACAAGAGGAGATGGACAATATCCTGTCGCATTTTTGATTAAAAAAAAAAAACATTCCAGGATTTTTTTCTCCATATAATGGACTTCAATGGGGTCCAAACAGTTCAAGGTCCAAATGAGAGTTTCAGTGCAGCTTCAAAGGGCTTTAAACGTCACCAGACGATGAATAAGGGTCTAATCTAGTGAAATGAACAGTCTTTTATAAAAAAATAAATAAAAAAGTTTAAGTTTTATAAGCACAAATGCTCGCCTTGTTCTGTTCATGACTCTCCCGTTCGAACTCGTTCACCAAAATGAACAAATCTTTTTTCGTGTCATGACTCGAAGGGTCCTAGATAAGATTATTCATCGTCTGGTGTCGTTTAAAGCCCTTTGAAGCTGCACTGAAACTCTCATTTGGACCTTGAACCGTTTGGACCCCATTGAAGTCCATTATATGGAGAAAATCCTGGAATGTTTTCATCAAACACGTTAATTTCAGCAAAAGTGAACTACTCCTTTAAAGTGAAAGCAACATAAGGAAATGAAAGGAAATTCATATCAAGCTAAATAGATGTTCTAAAAGGTTTGGGTGAACATACATTGTGATTGCACATCAACTTAATCCTATATTTATAAAAGTTGTATTGCACTGTAAACTGGCCAAATCCTGGCTTAATCTAAGCCCTGTCTGTGAAACCAGGCTCTTTTATAATAATGTCTACTTTACTTTACTAACAACCTGGAAAAGTGGTCTCATTATTATTGCCCATGCATAAAAGGGCTTACGTTTATGATGCTGACAGTAGCCTATGTTGATATTGTATGTTTCAGTGTCTATTCAAATGTACACAAAAACAAATGAGACCACTGTAGGGAATAATCCTCACACACCTTGAAGTTTTCCTCTGTCAGCCCTTCGTCTGTCTTGGCGCTGCGGATCATGGCTGCGACGTATCGCTTTACCAAGTTTCTGATCACCTCCTGAAAACAGCCACAAACAGGATGAATGACACACATTTTTCTTGATATGTTCAATACCTTCTGATCTACAGACAACCATGTTTTCCTCTTCAGAATGATTTACGAGGACTTTCCGCATCCCCAAAATGAGGTGATGATGATATAATCTCGGACAGGCAAGGAATGAGGGCCATACAAGAAATCAAAAATCCAAATAATCAAATCAAATGTTATGGCCTGTATAAGAGGTCAAGAGAAATAAACCATATCTGAGTCTTATTGCCAAATAAATTATATGAATACAGAAACCGTTAAAAAAAATGCAGGAAAAGCATTGCAGTAATGGATGTGGTATGTGCTTAACATTACCACTGCATCATGAACCATCACATTAAGATACGGTGATGGACTTTCGATGTGATTGGCATGCGCATATTTTGAGATCCCAGTTTAGTAATGGGTGGAAATGAGTTTTGGGCATATTCATGCATTAGCTGAAGGAGAAAATCCGGACGTGCATTCATTAGCATTGATTTGCATATCCAATAAAGAGTGAGCCAAAACAAGCTTACGGACAACAACAAAAATAACAGCTATTGCTTAAAATATTTGCTAGTAACATTTATCTGTAGCAATTCTACACAACCTTACACTACAAAAGAAATAGTTGACCAAAAAATGACAACTCGATCATTATTTATTCATCCTCGTGTTGTTCCAAGTCTGTATGCTTTCATTTTTCCACAGAATATAAAAGAAAAGATTTTGAACAATCACACAGCTCAAGCTCAAAAATAGCAACATATATAAAATAAATCCAATAAATGCATCACAAAAGTAGTCTAAACGGCTCCTTACGCTACATTCCCGGTTTTGTGAATTCATAATGGCACATTACTATATTTAGGGGGTTTTTTTTATGGTGTTTTTGTCCATTTTGGAACTTGACACACTTTTCACACACTCACTCTTTCAATAGGGACGTTCATTACAGTGTCGCGACCTGCACCAGAGGTTGCTGGAGTCTGTCTGGCTCTGTATTAATACATTAGCAATGTCCATCCAGTGGTTATTAAATAAGAAGCAGGACAGGACGTAATGCAATTAGAGCAAGTACTTACAATTAACAGTATTTCTACATACTATCAAGATATCTTTTCAGCATGACCATGATCAGCACCTTTTAAAATCTACCTAAAATAGACCTATTATTTATGAAAAGCATGCAAATTCTATGGCTTGCAATTTAAGCTCTAATGAGTCACGAATATGCATGATGCCCATCGGCTAACGTTTGTTTTCTCATTTAAATACATTTTTGGCATTTGTTGACATATTAACCGCATGGGTTGAATCTAATAGCATGCTGAAAAATGGATTTGTGACATGGATGCCAAAATGTGATAGGTACAGTCATTACCTGGTAGTGCTGGTTCTGGATGAGGTTATCAGCGTGCCTTTCCTAAAACATATAGAGCAAAAACAGATTCAACAATAAATGCGTGCCATTATACAGATGCAAAGGTGAATGGTCTGAACAATCATAAAATAATTCCAGTTTTGATATAAATTTACATACTATTATATTTTTTGTTAATATGCTCAATTAGATTCACTTTGACTTTAAAGTTTTAGTAATTTTTATTAAAAAATGCTCTTTGATAATATATTTTTTCTAATTTTGTTCTCTTTCAGTTAACATTCATTTTGTTACAGGTAAAGACATGTTTTTTTTGTGGTTTTACTTAATTACAATTAGGGCCCTATCTTGCACCCGGCGGTTTAGGGGTGTGTTTAGGGATCAGGGGGTGGAGCTGGGTTGATTAAGGGGTGGGTTTAGGGATCAGGGGGTGGAGCTGGGATGATTAAGGGGTGGGTTTAGGGATCAGGGGGTGGAGCTGGGATGATTAAGGGGTGGGTTTAGGGATCAGGGGGCAGAGTTAGGTAGGTTTAGGGGTGGGTTTAGGGATCAGGGGGTGGAGATGGGTAGGTTTAGGGGTGGGTTTAGGGATCAGGGGGCGGAGTTGGGTAAGTTTAGGGATCGGAGGGCAGAGTTGGGTAGGTTTAGGGATCAGGGGGTGGAGCTGAGTAGGTTAAGGGGTGGGTTTAGGGATCAGGGAGCAGAGTTAGGTAGGTTTAGGGGTGGGTTTAGGGATCAGGGGGCGGAGTTGGGTAGGTTTAGGGGTGGGTTTAGGGATCAGGGGGCGGAGTTGGGTAGGTTTAGGGGTGGGTTTAGGGATCAGGGGGCAGAGTTAGGTAGGTTTAGGGATCGGAGGGCAGAGTTGGGTAGGTTTAGGGATCAGGGGGTGGAGCTGAGTTGGTTAAGGGGTGGGTTTAGGGATCAGGGAGCAGAGTTAGGTAGGTTTAGAGGTGGGTTTAAGGATCAGGGGGTGGAGTTGGGTAAGTTTAGGGGTGGGTTTAGGGATCAGGGGGCAGAGTTGAGTAGGTTTATGTATATGTAAGGTGGGATGAGTTGGATCTGGATCCGACTCCTCCCCGTGGATTTCATGTTCTGCAGTGAGGACCATCTCGGTAAATCCTCCATTATAATAACAATCCGCCATGCAACATGAAACAATACAAAAATGTGGTGTTAACTTTAGCTTGACAGCTCCAGTTCATTATAACTGTCTATACTGTATATGCGTCAGAGAAACAAGCCTGCAGCCGTCTTTAGACTCTTGTCTTTGAGCTCCGTATATTTCTATGGCATCGCTGTCGAAGAGTAATGAGCTGGTGAAGCGGATTTACTTATTGTAGTTAATGAAAGTTATCATGTGCTTTGTAATGTGGATGTCATAAATGTCAGTAGACTGGGAAGATTTTAAAACTAGAGGTTCATTCATAAATCTGTAAGATCTTATCGTCATGCTGTGAAAATACAAATCGGAAGACAGAACGCAACGGAAAGGGGCGGGGCTACATAAGCACATTTTCTCCTATTGTATTCCACAGAATGACAGAGTTTTTAACTATTCCTTGAAGTCTTCTAAAAGCATTTCACACACATATTCTTCACTGAAATGCTAGCAAAAAATGAAAAAATAAATGATAGCAGCCTTACATAATGATTCTTAAACCCAAAACTGTGCGCTCCATGTGCTGTGTGTGGGAGAACGTGGGCGAGTGAGTTTGCAGAAACAGTAGAGTCCACCTCACAGAGGAGAGAAGTTCAATTGATCGAAAGATGTCAGGGGAATTGATATTTCGGTTGAAGCGAGGTTGCCTAGCAACCAAAATCGACATAGGGCAACTTGAGGCTGGACGTCAAATAGACAAGCCCTAGTAGGTTAAATCCAAACCTTATTTAATGCCAGGATACCCTTGAAACCAATTAAATATATATATATATATATATATATGTATATATATATATATATATATATATATATATATATATGTAAGGGATAATGTCCAGCCGGTTGTTATGTGAGAATAAACCCGGACAGGGTGATCAGGATCCCGACGCGAAGCGGATGTACAATGGATGTACATTATCCCGCTTATTACACGGCTACTTGGCACATAAATAAATAATTAGACACGAAATATTGATCTGAGTCAAAATATAGTTTGGGTTCCTTACCACTTCAAATTTGCTTAGTTTGGGACCCTTAATATTCAACAATATTATTGATTTGACTGCATTGACACTTTTGGATTAGAACTGAACTGATCTGGTCTTTGATATCACTGTTTTTTTTTACAGAACCACCTTATAGATGAATTGAACTAATTTCATAATTGATGTATTTTACAGGGCAGAGGTTTTTTTGTCCATCATTGAATCCTATTAATCACTGTAAAACTGCTCAAACTTGAGCACCGCGTTTTTAGGAAGCCGTGACGCTACAAAAGACACAAGACGTGAGCGCAATGGTTATACACGTCAGTAGTTCTGTCTTACAATTTGCCGATTGAATTTTTGACACAAGCTTTGCAACACTCAATATGGCGGCTGTAGGAAGTCCCACCATAAAGAGTGCAAACCTGAAACAAAACCACAAAAAAGATGTGACGCATACATCTATGTCCTTATTGAGAATTAACAGAGATGTTGAGGGTTATGATGATTAGCGTTTGCTTTAGTCGGGCTCTTGCCCCTTGACTTTTTAACGTTTTTCTCTGGCTGCTGTAACTGTGTGTTTATAGGACACATTCGTTAAGACGAAAAAGCCAAGAGAAACTGTGATCAGGTAGTTTGGCTAGCTATTGACGCTGACATAATTATCATCTACTGGCCTGACTAACTGATCGCATTCGGCGTCTAAACTTTGATTATATGGGTGATGTGTAATTAATGTTATAGTTTCTTTTTATTATTGTAGCCCTGTCTTTCTTCAGCATGAGATTCAGTAGTTTTTTGAACAGATAAAGTCTTTTGAAAACACATTGTACACTATTAGACTCACTTAGACGTCATGAATCAATGTATGTATCTCAACAATGGTGACATGCTTATGCTGCAGTGCATTCCGGATGCATCATACAAAACTCATCATGGATCCCAGAATCCACTGCAGCATGAAGAATATCCCATGTCACTAAAACATTATCAGAACAAAACTGTTCTAGCTGGACAGTCCCTTTTGTCCACCATCCACCAGGCTAAAATAATGAGTCCGATTGCTTAGAAAATGAATAGCAGAACTTTCCTCAAGAAACCACATGATCTGAGGAAAAATTTATTTCCACAGCACAAACAAAATGCAATCTTCAGGGTTAAGAGTTAACAAAGCATGAGCGATAATGAATAATAGCAGTGCTTGTCTTCAGCACTACTTAGTGGTTCTTCAAAAATCACTGTTTATAATGGCAATTATGCTGTTTTTGTTTTCTTTAGTCAAGGGATGTGTCACATTTACTGAGCGAAGGCTATAATGTACAACCCACGCTGCATTCAGAATGAAATGCATTACCGTGAACTCTTTGAGTTTTCCGTGTTTACACTCGTCCTCATGCCTTGATTCTCCGTGTCCACACAGACGGCAGTGCAGCCACACACACAGGTACCACACAGACTTTGGACTAGGTATGATGTTGAAGGGTGGCGGTAACGTCCCTCCCTCATCAAAGTAGCTCATCCACAGCTTGGTACGAGCAAACTTCCACTCAATGTCTGCGTGATCCTACAGCAGAACAACACACAGCCAGTTGGATGGAGGACAATGATGACAGTGCCAGTTGGGATAGTGTCCCAGACTGGCTTTTGTTGTGATTGGATGAGGCACATTTACTCAGAATTGTGTTTACTTGAATAACATTTCCCATTATGAGACATACGCAGGTGGTGAAAATAGCTCTAAATGTTGCTTATATAAGCACATAACTAACATGCTGAAAAATACAGAAATATGAGCCTATCTGACTGTCACAAAACTCCAAAAATATGATGGTCTCTTAAAGATACTAATGGATTTAATATTCATGAAATGTGTGAAACCGGCATGTACATTGTTGTACATGAGTATAATAATAACAATAAAGGCTTTTGATCTATTCTATTCTATTCTATTCTATTCTATTCTATTCTCAAAGTTTTTAAAAAGTGTATGAAACTACATGGATGCAAAGAATACTACAAACTAAGAAGAATACAAAGAGCTTGGCACATTTAAACTGTTTTAAACTATATTTACTCAAAGACACTCTTATTTGTCATTGACCCAGATGGTAATAGCACAATATGATGACATAATTTTCATTTTTAAGTGAACTATTCCTTTAATATTGTGCAATTGCCATCTGGGTCAATGACAAATAAGAGTGTCCTTGAGCAAATCTAGTTTAAAACTATTCCTTTAATTACACCATACAAATATATTTTATGAGTCAGTTTTATGAATAAGATGATATAAGAACCTATCAAATATGTCACAGTGCTATTTTATGACATTTAACATCTGGTTAAACTCTATTGCATGTTTAAGTGTCATTGCAAAAGTGTGAATAATAATTAATAATTAAAATGGGGATTTATTAAATCTGACTTCACATACTACAATATATTTATAAGTGCTCTAAATCTCTTTACGTTCACTTTCAATCCCAAACAATTGATGTATAAACCCTTATATTATGAACAATAATCTTTAGTATTTGCAGGCACTCACAGCGATGAGCTGGTAAGAGTTGTTCATCATAGCGATGAGCATGTTCAGTAGCACCACCAGTGAGATGACGTTGTATGTGCCGAACATGGTGGCCCCTACAAACTCGGTGAACTCATGACGAGCCTTCACATTGGTAACATACAGATTCAACAGCCCGAACACAGACCAGAAAAGTGACTGAAGGGTTTCAAACAGCCTGAGAAGGGAAATTAAGAAAGAAGCAAAGCAGAAATGGTCATTTCTCCAGATTCTCTCAAACACACACATACACACACAGAGTGAAGCAGAACTAAATTGGTCTTTCAAGCCATTTTCCTGCACTATTATCAACAGCCTGCAACTTACAGCAATATAATACAATTACTGCACATACTGTTTCTTCTTAAACATAGATGAGATCTTTTTGATGTCCCATATTTATATGCAGAGACAAATCGAAGACATTTGATTTCCCTGAAAAATATTTGAACAGTTTAAGTCAAGTGATCACACACTTTTCATTTGAATTTGAATTGAGGAGTAAACAGGATGTGGAACTGCTATTCAAAACTCAACTGAAATTTGAATGACAACAAAAGCAAAGTTTCTCAAGACAAACTTAATAAAGCTTTGTTTGAAAGTTTCAGAGAAAAGTTTAAAAAACATTTGAAAGTTGAAAAATATTTAAAATTTGAAGACCGGATGGATGAATGGATGTATGGATGGACGGAAGGACGGACGGAGGGACGGACGGACAGACGGATGGATGGATGGAAGTATGGATGGATGGACGGACGGACGGACGGAGGGATGGACGGACGGACGGATGGATGTAGGGATGGACGGACGGAGGGACGGACGGACAGACGGATGGATGGATGGAAGTATGGATGGATGGATGGACGGACGGACGGAGGGATGGATGGATGGACGGACGGACGGAGGGAGGGATGGATGGATGGATGGACGGACGGAGGGATGGACGGACGGACGGACGGAGGGATGGACGGACGGACGGATGGATGTAGGGATGGACGGACGGAGGGATGGACGGACGGATGGATGGATGTAGGGATGGATGGACGGACGGACGGACGGAGGGAGGGAGGGAGGGATGGATGGATGGACGGACGGACGGACGGAGGGATGGATGGATGGACGGACGGACGGACAGATGTATGGAAGGACGGACGGACGGATTGATGGATGGACGTACCGACGGACAGACGGATGTATGGATGGATGGACAGATGGACGGATGGATGGACGGACGGACAGATTGACGGATGGATGGACGGACGGACGGAGGGATGGATGGGCGGACGGACGGAGGGATGGATGGACCGACGGACGGACGAACGGAGGGATGGACGGACGGACAGATGGATGTATGGATGGACGGACGGATGGACAGACGGGTGGATGGATGGATGGATGGACGGACAGATGGACGAACGGAGGGATGGACGGACGGATGGATGGACGGACAGATGGATGTATGGATGGACGGACGGATGGACAGACGGGTGGATGGATGGATGGATGGACGGACAGATGGATGTACGGACAGACGGACAGATGGATGGATGGATGGATGGACGGACGGATGGATGGATGGACGGACGGACAGACGGGTGGATGGATGTATGGACGGATGGACCGACGGACGGACGGACGGACGGACGGATGGATGGATGGATGTATGGACGGACGGACGGACAGACGGGTGGATGGATGTATGGACGGATGGACCGACGGACGGATGGATGGACGGACGGACAGACGGGTGGATGGATGTATGGACGGATGGACCGACGGACGGACGGACGGATGGATGGATGGATGGATGGACGGACGGATGGACGGATGGATGTATGGACGGATGGACCGACGGACGGATGGATGGACGGACGGACAGACGGGTGGATGGATGTATGGACGGATGGACCGACGGACGGATGGATGGACGGACGGACAGACGGGTGGATGGATGTATGGACGGATGGACCGACGGACGGACGGACGGACGGATGGATGGATGGACGGACGGATGGATGTATGGACGGACGGATGGATGGATGGACGGATGGACGGACGGACGGACGGATGGATGGATGGACGGATGGACGGATGGACGGACAGACGGGTGGATGGATGTATGGACGGATGGACCGACGGACGGATGGATGGATGGACGGATGGACCAACCAAGTGACCCAGACAGACAGACAGAAGACTGTTTTTACTTAGAAGAAATCAAATATTTGCCCTCTCAAGAGTAGTTCTGAAATGTATTGTTCTCATTAGCCGCGTTTCAACTACTGGGCTAGGGCCGGGCCAGGGCTAACAGCGAGCCGAGCCGAGCCAGTGGCCTCGGGCCTCAAGCACCGGGCTTGCGTTTCCACTGTCGGGCCAGTATCCCCGCAGCGCTGCCCTAAACCCCGCCCCTAACACGCCTTTCTGGATCAAACGTCATACAACCCAACCCATTTCAGCGGGTATTATGAATTAATTTATTTTTTAAGTTATTTTTTTAAGTTTTTTTAAGTTTAAGTTTTTTAAGTTGCGCGATATAAAAAAGTGAAATGTGCATCTTGCTTTAGATCATAACGTTCCATAACACCGATAAACTCCGCCTTTTACCTTGAGCACGCCTCTAGCCCGAGCTGGCCCGCTTTGGCCCAAGGTATTCGACAGGCCAGAAATCCTAGCCGTTGGCCCCGAGTAAGCCCCGATCAAGCCCCGGAAGTGACAGTGGAAACGCGACTGCGCACTAGCACGGCTTGGCCCTGGCCCGGCAGTGGAAACGCGGCTATTGAAATCTCTTCCCATTTCCCAACACATTATCACTGCACAGCCTTGAGCAAAATATTCTCATCATTAGACATGAGTTGATGGATGAAGCGCCACTCTATAATTTCGTATTCGAAAACTGAGATCAAATGATTCTTCAAGGCTCATGCTATGATGCAAAATCTCATGAAGATCATAACCATTTCCACTCTCGTTTCCAATCTCATTTCTTTCAAATTTTGACCTCTGCGGGAGGTCAGCATTAAGCTGCGTGTGGCATCTCGGCCACATTACTTTCATTGATCAAGGCAACCGATGCTTCCTTGTGGGTTTTGTAATACGTGCATCACAGTTCATTCATTTCGATTATTATCAATGCTATGAGACCTCTGTTACTGCAAAAGCAAGCCCGACTATTGAGCTGTGTCATTATCATCTAATATCTAACGTAATGTCAGCTCTTGGTGGATTGCGTTGGTCATTATGGTGCCCAAAAACATTTATTCATTTAGCTCAGTCATTCCCAAAGGCAGAGTCCCGACCCACAAGTGGGTCACGGAAGATTTTGAATGGGTCGCCAAGTCGAGCACTATTTTTCAGTGTGCTAGGCCTATATATGAAGAGTTCAGATGCAAAAGCCTCTAAATGCCATTTGAAATTTTCTTCTTTAATGATGATTTTTATCAAACTTGTATATTTAAGTTCAGTAATTTCACTTAAATGGCAATGATAATTACCTATTAATTGTTATTTAAGTGAAATTAATGAAATAAAATATACAAGTTTGATAAAAATCATCATTTTTTTTCACAAATCAACATTTCTCGGTCAGTAATAACAAATAGAGAACAAAACAGCGCTGGTTTCAGTTGTTTCACTAGTTTACTTTGAACTAGGCAGCACGGGCCAGTGGATAACGAAACGCAAAGCTTAAAGGAGTTGCGTTTAGTCCCGGTCCCGGACACTATTATTAAACAGCGTTGTGACATCTAATGAGAAGCGTTTCAATCGGACACTCCTCTCTCTTAAAAACCACAAATCACTCAATGATTTTATCTAGTTTTAAATCGGATGAAACAGCCTTAACATTCCCAATAAATGTGGAATATTTATACTGAATACTATGTTATAATCATTTATATTGCATTCGATTTATTAGGGGGGTAGAGGAATATATAATTAATTGTGTGTTTAGTTTTTTACCTGTTTAGCCATTTTTTTTATACAGTGGTAGTGAGCCATGCATGGTTACAAAGTCTCACTGTCAGGATATTTTCATTTAAGCCTATAATAATTATTATAGTAAATTGTGTACACTGTAACGATGAGAATATGAAAACCGTGAGATGCCCGTCAACTCTTCATTTCTCATTTCACCTCTGCATTTCGCTTATTGTCAACAACAGGTTAATTAAAAAAAAATGTGCTTTGTCAAATATCTGTATCTCTTTTAAATAGTTAACTGGAAGCTTAACTGACCTTAAAAATGGTTATACATATTTTGTCAATGTATACATTCTCTTCGTGATATATGAATGGGCCTTTTATTTATTGTTTATTGGGTCGCAAAAATTTATCGACTTTACAATGTGGGTCCCCAGAAAAAAAAGTTTGGGAAACACTGATTTAGCTAACGCTTTTTATTCATTTAGCTGACGCTTTTCATCCAAAGCGACTTACAATTGCTTTATAAGTCAGAGGTCGCACACCTCTGGAGCAACTAGGGGTTAAGTGTCTTGCTCACAGTGGATTCGGACCCGGGTCTCTCACACTATTGACATGCGTCTTATCCACTGCGCCATCACCACCCCGGAAACAGTACAAACAATACTGCACAGTGCGTTTCACTCACGTGGAGAAGGCATTGTTCTGCTTCTCACAACGGATCCCTTTGCAGTGGTTGGGCTCTTCGGACGCCTTCGTCTCGTAGTAGAAGTAGAGCTGGTTGAGGCCGTTGGCGAAAGCCAGCAGAACCAGACAGTAGATGAACAGGAACTTGAGGATGTCCAGCAGCATGCGCCCAAGAGAAATCTGCAGTGGGCCCAAGTGAGAGTTGGCGGTGAACAGAGAGATGAGACGCAGCGAGCTGAAGATGTTGGCGATGGCGAAGAGAGCCTCGGCGATGAGCGTAGGGTGCCACATCTCCCACTCCACACGAGGACGAGAGCTATTGTACTGATGGAGAGAGAACAGACACTGTGGTGAAAACCATAGTCCTTCTTCAACAATCATTTCATTTTAAGTCAGCACAACCAAAGATGATGGCATCAACCTTAAAGTAGGCCACCATTTTAAGAGATATGGTGGCAAGGTAGAGGGAGTTCATCGCAAAATCCATCAGGTTCCACCAGTCATGGATGTACTCTGTGAAACCTCCATCCCACATCTCCTTAATCTCTGCCCAGATGAAGCCTGTTTCAAGGATGAAAGAAAATGACAACTTCAAACCAGTATGAAAAAAAGTGTCCCTCGAATTAATTTTAATTTTTTATTAAATTTTTTTTACCAAAGATCAAACAAATACTGCTCGTCATGTAAAAAAAAAAAAATAAATCGGACGATTTAATAACAAATACTCAGGTTTAACTCGTGAGAAATACAAGATGCTATCATTAACGAGAACTGACAAACACTAAGGGGCTCTTTAGGGATGGGCAACGATTAATCGCATCCAAAATAAAAGTTTGTGTTTTCATAATATATGTGTGTGGTGTGTATAATTAATTTGTATATATAAATACCCACACATGCATGTACATATTCAACAAAAATGTGTTATTAATATATCAAATATTTGAACTCCGGCGAACAATGAACCTTTGGTCTAATAAAACATCGGTACATAGTCAACCGTTCTCTGAGATTTGTTTTCATGATAATCGATTGTAAAGAGTTTTATCTCTAAAAACTGTTTAGTGTATAATGCTAGTACTGGAGGCATTGACTAAGTAAAAGAAATCGCTAGTTTATACCACTAACAAGGCTCAAAATAGCCCCACACTAACACAGTAACATAATGAGGCTCCATACATGCAAAACGAAAAATTGAGAACTTTGTAAGTGTACAGACCGTTTAATAAGAAGATACTTTATGAAGACAGTTCACTTCGCGTATCAGACAGGAGCCATCTTAAAAAATAATCTCGATAAGTCGATCCCCGAACGACGTGCTGAGTGATCTGAGCTGTATGAAGTTCAGCGAACTTCTGAACTGTATGAACCGCTTTCGGGGATCGACTTATCGAGACTATTTTTTAAGATGGCTCCTGTCTGTATACACGAAGTGAACTGTCTTCATAAAGTATCTTCTTATTAAACGGTCTGTACTCTTACAAAGTTCCCAATGCTTCGTTTTGCGTGTATGGAGCCTCAGTATGTTTCTGTGTTAGTGTGGGGCTATTTTGAGCCTTGTTAGTGGTATAAACTAGCGATTTCTTTTACTTAGTCAATCCCCCCATTACTAGCATTATACGCTAAACAGTTTTTAGAGATAAAACTCTTTACATTCGATTATCAAGAAAACAAATCTCAGAGAACGGTTGACTAGGCACCGATGTTTTATTAGACCAAAGGTTCATTGTTCGCCGGAGTTCTCCTTTAATTGTGAATAAATATATATAAAATATATACATGCAGGTGTGGGTATTTATGTATACAAATTAATTATACACACTACACACACATATATTATGTAAACACAAACTTTTATTTTGGATGCGATTAATCGCGATTAATCGTTGCCCATCCCTACTCTTTACACAACACTGTTTTCAACTAAGAACGAACCACGTTTGGTTGTTCAATTTACACACCAATGGCATTTTGGGTGCCTAAAAATTTGACAACAGATTTCAAAGTTTCAAAATGCATATCTCTGAAGACGATGATGTCATGCCCATGCGTATTACGTGTTCAAGCTATAGCGTTTCATCATCATCTATTGGCCTGACAGCAGAATGCAGCGTTTTTTTCACGGATCCGTGTGAATGGGGGTCGTTTTGACAAGTCTGTACACGGGAAAACTCAAGTATTGTTGCAATAAAACGTACCCTAAGGGAGAACTGGAAGCTTATAAGCATGAACAAAGAAAGCTAATAAGTTGATTAACAAAACACAGGTGAAAAAAGATTGAGGAAAACTAGGTAAAGGAAACTCCTTTCTAGCAGATTTTACCTGCCCTCCAGACTACGGATAATTAGTTTCTAGCCTCCACTTGTGTCTACTTCTGGGCTTGTGTGTACTTTGAAAGAAAACCTCAAGCCATTATGATTGAGCCCTGCTGTAATCAGTTCTGAACTGGGGCTTCAGATATGATTTCGTCTGCTTATGTCTTGAGGTCAATAAATTATTATATCAATAATTCATGAGTATTCATTTACTTCATCAGAGGGATAAAACCACAGCTGTGTCTATTTCCTGTGCAGTCGACCAGTTTTATTGCTTGAGGAATGAGCCAGCTAAATGAATGTTACAGATCATCGTTTCGTCATTGAGCTAAATGGATATTTGAGGCTACAATTTTACACTTTGGATTCCAGCATTACAGTGTCCGCCCTTTTTATTTTTCTTATTCATTTTATGCATAGGGAAATATATATATATATATATATATATATATATAGTACTTATTATGGAAGTTAAGTTACATGTAAATAGGCTGCTTTAAAAGAATAGGCCTACCTAAGTGCAAACTGAATGTTATGTTTTTAGATATTTAGGACATCTTTTTGAAAAATTATTAAAGTGCTGGTAAATTTATGGGAAATTAAAATACACTATTGAAACTTCCTTATGATGTATTCAAATATGTTCGTAATCACAAAGGTGAAGTTACAATATATACATTTGAAATGCAATACTGAATAACACTACAGTTAAAATTATAAATCAGGTACTTTACATGTGCTTTAGTGTGTTTAGTCAACACATTGAAATAAGTGTATTTCTAAGTTGAAAAATAATGATTTAAAATGTTTAATGTAACATTATTGCAAAGTGCACTATTTAAAAGAGTACTTAAGTTTGTAAAAAGTGTAATCTCGTTAAGTACACTGGCATTTTATTTAATTAGTATGGAATAACTGTACAGTTAGGGTACAATACTGTAGCCTACAATAAGTACAGTTTTTTTTAAGAGTAACTAAACACTAAACCAACTTTTTTTAGTTAATGATCTGTAAGAATGGATCTTTATTAATACCAGTCACTGATTCGAGTAACTTTTTTGACATTTGTTTATACAGTGTTCTATTTCTACAATATATGGTGTAAAAAGGTCTTAGTGCTGCCCTCTTCAGGTTGAACGGTGGCTACTGCAGTTGATTTCTCCACACTTTGTGACGTACGCAGGTTTCAGCTCACCACGCGAGCTACGCCCTTGGCAGTATAAAAACCATCTTGTGTCATCAAAACCACTGTAGGGAGTCAGGAGTTGGAATTGTGAGTATTGAAAACGACCATGATAGAGTGTTTTAGCATCTATTTCGTCCCCTCTATCTCCGCTGGGGTCAGCATTTTCAAATATTGCCAGTGGGTGGAGTCAGGCTCTGACCAGGGGTTTAGTTACCCTTTAAATATACTTTTAAGATTTGAAGTACACCAACCTACCACTGTTGTGCTCAAATGTACCCAAGAAATCTTACCTAGAACCCAGGGTAAGATCAACCACTCCACAATGGTGGGTGGAGGTCCCTGTACATGCAGGTCCGTTTGCACAATATGCTGTGAGGCGAGGAGGAGGAGCAAGAGGAAGGTCAGGTAGGAGGCAGTGTGGCAGATGAACTTGATGAAAGGTTTCTTGATGAAGGTTCCCAGAGTGCTCTTTGGAGCCAGAAGGTATATGATGGAGAAGACAGGGAAGAGCAGGCCGATGATGAAGCACGTGACGAGCTTCACTGCCCAGTGACGACGTCTCCAACCCGGGAAACCATCGTACCAAAGTGTTGCCAGGAGCTGCTGGCAGTTGGGTTGAGCTACAAACTGTCAGAATATAATAATGGTTGAATGATCTAATATGCCTGAGGAAATTCATGACGAACACACAGACAAAGATGCAATTCATGACCTGGCATTATATTTATGATCGCTTGAGATTAAAGCATACAAATTGTTGAAAAGATCAAATAGAAGTTAAATTCTTACAGATGTTTTGTACATATTCGTGATATATGATACTATGAAAGTATATGAAAAACAGTTTGGTTTTTGTGTGTGTGTGTTTTACAAAAATCGATATAAACCAATAAAAAAAAAGTAAAAAAAAGAAAAAAAAAAGAAAGAAAAACAGTGTTTAACTTTCCCCTATCATTGTTTTGTGAAGACCATTGTCTTCATTGTGTACCATTGTTTAGGGCTTCACGGCAACCCGTCAAAATAAAAGTTCGGTTTAACTTGACAGAAATATATTACTGTTGTACAGTAGAAATAGGAAATGTCCAGATGTAATAATACATTAACACTAATACGAATAAATTATGAATTTTTTTTAACAAAACTGAATTTAAGAAATAATCCATGTTTTAATTTTAACAGTAAAGCTCATTGTGCAGCACATTATTTGACAAAAAGTTTATGATAAAATTAGTGTTTTATTGCTTAATTTTATTACCAGCAAAAACACAGAATTAGTGTGAATTTTTTTCATATATCTATATATTTAAAAAAATAATAATAATACATGATTTGAATTATTATACTATATTATTATATTAGATTATAGTAATCTCGTGAAAACGGTCATATGTCTTGCAAAACGAAAGTTATTTTTGAAAAAAAATAAAATAAAATAAGTGACATTAATTTAATGAAAATTAAGCACATTTCCAACCAAGATATACAAATATTCTTAGATATTATTGATAACACTTTATTTTAATGTGTCCTTGTTGCATGTATTTACTATAAGAACTACATGCAACTAACCCTCAACCAAACCCTAATCCTACCCTAACCCTGTAGTAAGTACAAGTAGTTAATAATTAATATTACTCAGTACTTAAATGTCCAATTACACTGTAAAAGAGACACATTAAAATAAAGTGTAACCAAGGGCCAGTTGTTCAAAGGTAAGCTGATCGGATTTTGGTTATCGGATTGGATCAAATCTTGAAAATGGGTTGTTCAAAAGGGAAAGAAGGAATCTGAAATCAGATTAGATCAGGGAATCCAATCCTAGTTTTAATCTGGATCAAACCTTCAGTTTGTGTTGTTCAAAACTTGTCAGTGGGATTTGGATAACTTTGATAAAAAAAAAACAGCATTATAATGATCCCAACAGGTGGATTTCAGGAAGAAAATGTAGTAAAACTTTAAAATTGGTCAAATAATACATTTGTATCATTTAGTGTATATACTTTTATTTATATTTTGCTCTTGACTTGTGTAACCGTTGTAACAGTGATAAAGTAGACATAAACTAACAATTAAGCTATTCAGTATAGTAAAGTAAAAATGAAATAAAAATGATCTTGTCCCCATTTGTGTTTTGTCTCAAAATAAGAAACACTTACAGTGACCCCATGTTGGCTCTTCTACCTGTTCTTAGCCCACATTGTGATATGTTGTCCCATTTAGAGCACTGGTAATCTGGAAAACTGTGTATCTGGATAAGGGTGATCCATTCCAATGTTGCTTTGAAAAACCAGCATAAAAGTAAGACGGATTACCTGATCCTGGATAGGAAAAAAAAAGGGATTTCCAAATCCGGATCATTTTGATCCAGATTAAATGTTTTGAACAACTGGCCCCATATAACTATATAGATGTGTTATTTATTAGTGAATTTGTAAACATTCTATATAATAATATTATAGTTTTGTTTTCTATATTGTTGGCTCTGTGGCGAAATGTTTATGTCGCTCTGTTGTAAATTTTCTACAAAGATTGGTATTGTTTTGAATATTGTTGCATCATTCTGTGACAAAGTGCTCATGTTGCTCTATGAAAGCATCTGCTAAATGCATAAATGTAAATTGATAAACATTACACAACAGCATAAATGTTGAAGAGGTTTTAAAGCTGGTAAACATCTGTGAGGTTTGGCATTCACGTCATTACGTAATAATACCTTTATCCACATCTATTATTTTACTCTAGAGTGTTATACTCAGTGGTGGACTGTAACGAAGTACAAATACTTTGTTACTTTACCTAAGTACATTTTTCACGCATCTTTACTTTACTTAAGTAGAATAAATAGTGCATACTTTTTACTTTTACTTCGTTACATTTTGCAGCAATTATACTTTCTACTCCACTACATTTCTACAACTTCTGTTACATTTTCTGATCAGTTTTTCCCCTCCAAAACATAACCTGACCGTCCGTCCATTGCACGTTTGTCTCACCAGTGACGTTTGGTTGCCATAGATACATCAACCCGGTCACACTAAATGCGTCTCACACGCAGTGCGTTTATCGTGCAATTTATTTGCGAAAATTTGTTTTTACGCGCATAGGAAACACACCATGTGTAATATACGTTTGGTTAGGATTATGGCAAGCCAAGAGGTTCAGAATTACACCATAAATTAATCACGTTTACTGCCAAACATAGTTATTAACATACAGTAAGGATAAGCATGATGTGTATATTGCCTAATTGCAAGCTTGTTTCAGAAATGGTGACAACAATTTTTTTCCATAATTATTGAACATCATTATAGGAGTATTAGGTTGAATGAGTTAGAATTTAATGTTTTATTAATAATTAGAAAATAGACATTAAGAGAATAAATTGTTATGCAAGTACTTTTACTTTTAATACTTAAAGTACATTTAAAATCAGGTACTTTTTACTTTTTTTACTTAAGTATGGTTGTCATTGTGTTACTTCTACTTTTACTAAAGTAAATATTTATCTGGTTATTTGTACTTTTACTTTTTCCTCCACCACTGGTTATACTGTTGCAGCAGTTAGAGCCATCTGGATCCAAAGACCCACATATGTATTAATGATTGGTGAAACATTCATGTGTTAAAATCTCTCAGTCTTGAATGCTCACCTCTTTTTGGTGGTACTTGATGGCTAGCTTGAGCTTGGCCAGGTCTCTACATTCAAGGGGGTCCAGCTCCTCGCTGTGGTCATCCCGATGATTGAGGATGGTCTCCAGCTCACGGGAGCTACGGGCCTGATCCAGCAGGTCTTTGGCGAAAAGTTTGCACTGCTGCGATAGCTCTTCGTACTCCTGCCGGAACTCATTCTCCACCTTACTGAGCTCCTTCAGCTCCCAGCCCAGCCTGAACGCCGTGAGGATGGGATCCTCGCTGGAAAGGGCGATGAGAGAGGGGCTAGCAAGAGTTCTGTAGATGTTCAGACGTGAACGGGAGTGCCGCAGGCTGTCCACTTCTGAACTGGATACACATTCCACGCAATCACAGCGGATCTGGTGTGGCCGCGGTATGGTGACTTTTCTTTGAACTAGGAGCTTGATTATCTCGTAGTTGTTGGTGTGGGCAGCCAACATGATTGGTGTGATATCGGGTGTAAACTCCGAAAACTGCGTGTCCATCATGAGAGAAGGAACCTTAAAGAGTGCAAACAAAGAGAGGAATAAATAATAGTAAAATTGCTGTTGCCAAAGTTAAATTGTTTGTAGAATTTGTCAAATTCTTATTTTTACCTGGGTGCGCTTTCCTTGTGTAAGCAAAAGCAGCTGGAACATTTATTAAACATGTAGAATACTTTCCAAAGCATTACATATAGTATTGTAAATTGCAAAATTGCAATTGGAAAACAATTTCGATACATCAACAGACAACGTTGATTTTTTTTTTTTTCGCAGCCATGCAAGAGATCACGCAAGAGATCAGCGCCCGCGCCTTCAGATCACTTGGATGTGGCTGTGGCTGTTACAAGAGGTATACGGTATAAATACTGTTTGTTTTCTCATACAAACCGCTCATTTCGTGTCTTAGGCCATCAGTGTGTACTTACATTTACGAGTCATTAAGTCATGTTTAAAGGACTAGTTCACTTTTGAAAAAACTTTTGCTGATAATTTACGCACCCCCATGTCATCCAAGATGTCCATGTCTTTCTTTCCTCAGTCGATTTTTCTCCATATAATGGACTTTAATGGGAACCGGATGGTTCAAGGTCCAAAAGACAGTGTTAATAACAGTTTTAGTGCAGCTTCAAATGTCTTTAAACGATATCAGACGATGAATAAGGGTCTTATCATGCGAAACGATCGGTTATTTCAAAACTTATTCCAAAAATGTAACTTTTCTAAGGACAAATGCTAGCCTTGCTCTATTCTCTGAGGCGCTTTTGTAACGTCACGTATTACGTAATTACGTTCAAAAGGTCACGGGCGACGTAGCCGGAAGTACAGAATCAAAATCGTCCGACATCGTTGTTTTACCTTATAATTCCTTTTTTGTAAACGGCGTTTGAGTTAGTTTTCACATTCAACCTATGCGTTCAACTTGTAAACACTGACTCTGTACTTCCGGCTACGTCGCCCGTGACCTTTTGAACGTAATTACGTACTACGTGACGTTGCAAACGCGCCTCACAGAATGGAGAAAGGCTAGCATTTGTCCTTAGAAAAGTTACATTTTTGGAATAAGTTTTGAAATAACCGATCGTTTCGCATGATAAGACCCTTATTCATCGTCTGGTATCGTTTAAAGACATTTGAAGCTGCATCTGAAACTGTTATTAACACTATCTTTTGGACCTGAACCATCCGGTTCCCATTAAAGTCCATTATATGGAGAAAAATCCTGGAATGTTTTCATCAAAAACCTAAATTTCTTTTCGACTGAGGAAAGAAAGACATGGACATCTTGGATGACATGGGGGTGAGTAAATTATCAGCAAAAGTTTTTACAAAAGTGAACTAATCCTTTAATTTGGACTTCTCTGTGCATGCTCTTTGAGGTGGTGACCATAGACCTCCATTATATGACTGACAAACAAGAACGGTTTGACCTAAAATTATCAAAATTGAAACTACTGTGGAAACAAAGACACCTACATCTTTGAAGCATTTGAGCTTCAACTAAGCTAAAACATACCAAAAATTAATTTCAAAGTGAACTATCCCTTCCCTTTAAGAACTGATATCGCTTCATCAAAATGAAGATTGATTAAAATTCAGTAATCAATATAATCTGATAATTTGGTATATCAGCTACATCCAGTCAGAAAAGTTGGATGTGACTCTCCTTTCAAACTAAGGAAGGCACACCCTCACACACCTGTTTCTCTCCACTGGGCTTCTTGTAGGACAGCAGTAACTCCACTGCTCCCACCACCTCCTTGCGGATGGCGTAGAGGAGAGCGTCGCCCATGACCACGCCATGACTCAACAGCAGCTCCATCACCTCCAGGTTCTCATTCTCAATAGCAATGAGGAGTCCGCTGCGGCCCAATGGGTCCAGGCAGTTCACGTTGATGTTGTAATAGATATCGGCCTCCTCAAGGGCCTGTTTAACTCCAGCATAGTCGCCCTTCTCGACCGCGGTCAGGTAGGCTCGTTCCTTGGCAGACAGCTCGACCTCCGCCCTCACGATCTGCAGGGGGATGCGATCGCGGTACGGGGAGTTACTGGCCTTGTTGTAGTACAGCTGCGCCATGGGGGTTATGTGGACTCGGTGACATAAGATGACACAAGTCCAGAAAAAGCTGCAAACAAAGAGTTAATCGTTTCAAGATTACATTCCTTTTATAACTGATATGCTAAAACACATCTACATGGCAAGACACTTTTTACTGTGAATATTTCTCATTTTTGATTCAGATTTCTGAAGAAATATGAATTTATCAGATGTTAAAATGCTTAATGATTTGGTCTATCTAGTAAGTACTTTGAGATGGAACAGAGAATATTATATGCTATGTCCAGATGATCCCCTAAAGCTTCCAAGTGTAGCTCACAACCAGGTGTTCAAGAGAGTTAGCTGGCCGAGAGTGTCAAATTTAAGTTTTCAGGCTTGATTGAGCCCTGATTTGAAAAGAGAGCTGTTCACTACAAGTGATTGAAACTTTCCAGAATCATTAATCTGAAGGATCTCTACATCTGGGGTCAATATATTTAGTAAGAAACTGGAGAAATTGACTCAATATTGTATTGTGTTACATTTAAAACAATTCCCAACACTGCTCAGCTTGACAAATTTGGTGAAATAAAAAAAGCATAACTGGAACTGACATCACATTATAATGTTGAGAAAGACCAGAGGGCCAATGACTGAGCCTTGGGGGACACCCTGGGTAACAGTGGCAGCAAACAAGACGCTGTATATATATACATTCCTGAATCACATGCAGGTGAAACCAGAATATGACTTATTGTAATGGTTGTTTAAACCTTAAATTTCACAGTTGTTGTTGTTATTTTCATATCAACAAGGTTTATGATCCTCTTTTCTAAGGTGAGTGTTTAATTTCAATTTAAAAATGATTTTTTGAATAATTAGGGTCTGAAGATTGCATACTTTTCAATATTTTGTATGATGTTTGAGAGTTAAATACAAATACGTAATTTTTCCTCTACAAGGGCGAAGGCTTTATTATTCTCAGGCTATCTTCCATTTTTTCAGGTGGCTTCCTTTTACCTTTTTTATGTGAAAGTAAACATCTTCAAACATGATCACAAACCATTACTAATCCATAACACCCCCTCAATTTCATGGCAGGTAACAGATGCAAAAAACTGTGTGTGCAACTGCCAAGATATCTGGCTTTTGTTGCTTTGTTTCACTAGAGATACACACGGTCTAGGCTTTACTAATTAGTCCCAATTAACAAATAATTCATGGAATTGATAAATAGAGATAAGTGGATGCACCAAGAAGAGTAACGTTAACCCTTGTCCACAATTTAAAGGGATAGTTCACTTTGAAATTAATTTTTGATATGTTTTAGATTACCTCAAGGGCATCCAAGATGTAGGTGTCTTTGTTTCCACAGTATTTTCAATTTTGACTTGTTTTAATCAAACCGTTGTTGTCTGTCAGTCATATAATGGAGGTCTATGGTCACCACCTCAAAGAGCATGAACAGAGAAGTCCAAATTAAACATGATTTAATGACTCGTAAATGTAAGTACACATTGATGGCCTAAGACACGAAACGAGCGGTTTGTGTGAGAAAACCAACAGTATTTATTCGTGTCTTAGGCCATCAATGTGTACTTACATTTACGAGTCATTAAATCATGTTTAATTTGGACTTCTCTGTGCATGCTCTCTGAGGTGGACCCCTTAAAACTGCATTTATATGACTGACAGACAACAACGGTTTGACCAAAAAATGTCAAAATTGAAAACAAACACACCTACATCTTGGATGCCCTTGAGGTAAGCTAAAACATATCAAAAATTAATTTCAAAGTGAACCATCCCTTTAATGGTAAAATCGTGTAAGACCTCACAAATTAAATGTAAAATTTTTAAAATGACATGTAAATGTAAAATAATTTAAAACCATGAATCCATAATTTCATTTGATGGCCAATCCAAAAGAAATAAGATTTGTTGGTCAATGCCTGCTATATAGGACTTTCAAAGAATGGGATACATGGCCATTTTTCACACTCAAACAAATATCAGCACTAAGTTCATTGCAGCAATTCAGCCCTCCTGGCATCCTTCAGGATTTGTGAACCTTGCCAAAACCAAGACAGCTATATAGTTATACTGTGACCCCCATCAATTTGAACCCCATTTTATTTGATGCACTTTATACTCGTTTCTGTGAGCATTTCATTATGTAAGAATAAAGGCAGTGTGTTTTTCCCATTTGCTGTATTACTTCACACCTCGCTGCTTCATAAAAGCTGAACAAGGCTTCCACAGGGAATCGCCCCATGTTTTATTCAGCATAATTCTAGACCTGGATGAACATTTTAGTTCATTAGTGTGGTTTGGCAGTGAATGTGCACAGGCCCAAATGCAATCGCTAATATTCATGTTTAAATGTTTCCATATGAAAACAGCACAACTTGTTAAATAAATAACATGACTGAATATAACTATACATTGCATTGTTTATTTTGTGTGAAATATTAAACCCCAGATGTTTTTTTTAAATTAGATTTAAGTTTGTTGCTTTGATTTCAATTTCCTGTTTTGATTTCATTTTTTTGAAATTGACTCAATATTGTATTGTGTTACATTTAAAACATTTCCCAACACTGCTCAGCTTGACAAATTTGGTGGAAAAAAACAGCATAACTGGAAATGACATCACATTATAATGTTGAGAAAGACCAGAAGGCCAATGACTGAGCCTTGGGGGACACCCTAGGTAACATGGCAGCAAACAAGACGCTGTATATATACACATTCCTGAATCACATGCAGGTGAAACCAGAATATGACTTATTGTAATGGTTGTTTGAACCTTAATTCATTTTATCCTGTTAACTAAAGCCAACCAACCCTGTGACGTCACATGTTAGAATACTGCACAATGGCGGTGCCCTGGCGGCAAAAAATATAACGTTTTTTTCTTTTTTTTCTCTTTTATATGTTTACATTTGTCACGTTTCTTATATAATTGTTGATTATAGTGGAAATCCATCTTGTAAATCATGTAAACTTGATTGACTGCTTCATTTCCCCTTTAAATCTAGCCCTCAAAAACAACCTGAAGAAATTATGTCATTCAGATAATAACTTAAGTTAAAGCAGCAATGCTTTTCACAAAAACAGAGCACTAAGAGTAGTGTATGTGGTTTGTGTGGGGGTTATAAAGAGAGTTAGAGAAGGATGCTGTTGCTATTACTCATTTGAAACAAAAAGCAAAAGCAAAAATCTCTTGTGAGCCATACAGACCTCCGCCCCCAGCTATAAACAGAGGCTGGGCTGTCTTTAAAAGATGAACTAGCCTAACACTTTGATTCTGACATTGATAGAATGGCAGATCACCACAGAGAAGAGAGAGAGAGAGAGCTAGAGAGCCATGAACAGTATCATACCCTCTGCAAGCTCATAGAAACATCCCAGAGCGGCCGGAGTCATTGATTGTGTTTCTTGAGCATCTGCTGGCATTTAGTGTGAACACATATTTAAGTTCACCGTGATCTCCTGTGGCAGCTGTGTGTATTTTCCCCTCCGTTTCATCTCTTAGTTTACTGCAGTGGATCGGTGATTTGAAGTTTATATTTATCTGTTTTTTCCAGCACTTGGATTTTTTATTTTTTTTTTCCATTGGACTGAATCACATTTTGTTTCAAGAATCATCATGATTCCACAAGCACCAGAAATTATTACTTTAACTTATTAAAGTCAACTGGCAATACTTCGCAATATGGATCACATGGGTTGCATCTGAAATCAAACTTTCCTACGGTAGTTAAAAAGCAGTACAGTATGTGACAAAAGAAGTATGTCCGAATTCACAGTTATAATAAGTTAGCTCAAACGGGAAAAATTTGAGGATTAATTGAGGATCTTTCTTCCCTTTTATTATTATTAATTTAGATTTAGATTACATCCAGTATTCCCATTATCTAGAAGTACCTAAAAGGGATGGCAACAGTTTTGACAAAAACACAACCCTTTTAATGATGTGATGAATGCAATCCGTTTAAGAAAAGAAAAAAACCCAGCTTGATTAGGCTAACTTTCATATTACACTCTTAGAAGAAATGGTTCTATTTAGAACCAAAAATGGTTCCATCCCCCGCTTCATATATGGAACTCCAGAATGGTTCTATATAGAACCATTTTTTTTGGTAAAAGGTTCTATTGGCCAAGTACGGAACCCCAGGGTTCTATATACAACCCAGAGGAACCCTTTTTTAAGAGTGTATAGAACCTTTTAGGGGTTCCAAATACGTAGCGCTGATAGAACCTTTTAAGGTTCTATATAGAACCTTTTCTTCTAAGAGTGCATCTCTTTATAGGTTTCAATTGATTATATAACTGTCTCGAATGCATCTTGCATCACATTTATTTTTGGCTTTTTAACAATCAGATATCCAAGTATGACTAAGTGTAAATTTTGCAAAATAAAGATCAGATGCAATCGAGCCAGTTACTGTACTGTTTTTGTAATGTATTTCTGTAAATATCAATTCTGTGGGGCCTTCTGTGAACCTTGACAGAGATCAGAACATCATGTCCTGGATACCATTTTTTATTTTTTTGGATACAATATACCATAGAGATAGGCCTACATGAGTTTGATTCTACCATATCACAACCTTTGAATAAGGGCTGCACAGGTAATAGTTTCCAAACCATGGCCATTTCTGCAGTGAACCAAAACTGATTGAAAATATGAGTGAGGGCTGCTGCAATGATAAGAGCAGATAAGGAGAACTGGGCTAAGACCATCAGACCAGGCAGGTTTTTCGAAATTTCACTGTAAAAACGAGCAATGCAAGTTTGAGAGGAGCGCCCTCGAAAAATCTCGCGATAATCATGACATGCTTTACGGCAACGACGTCACACACATCAACAACAACACATGAAGACACTTGCGCGCATTTCAGGCATGATACTCAACAATGGAAAGAGCAAAAAAAAAAACGCGGTCCGACTCGGAAGAGTCTAGGAAAAAGAAAAGATAATCTGACCGCATGGACTATGAAATTCAGACTCACACCTGAACTTCCCGTCTGCGTCGACGCGACTGTAGAGGTCGTATTTGAACTTCCCGTCTGCATCGACGCGACTCATAGACATATACACTAGACATTACCTTGGATACGGCAGTTCATTGGAACGAATGCGTCAATAGAGCCGCCATCTTGAAACAGGGGAGCCCCTCCACTTTAATGCATCAGCGTCAATGTAGTAGACACAGGTCTAACGGAAATAAAATCACCATAAATCATCATGAATGCGATTTTTCTTGTTTTTTTGGTTTGTTCCAACGGTCAGACATGTATTTATCATTGATTCCAGAAAGAAAGAAAAATATATACATTTTTTAAAACATTCTTCCTAGTTCAGATTTCATCCGTGAACATCATACGCTGCACAAAAGTCCGCCACCATCAATGAATTCGAAGTAAAGGCAGAGATAGCAGCGCTACCTAGCTACTTCCTATGACAAGACCCCTGTTCCAAGATGGCGGCGGTTTTGACGCATGCTTAGAACCCCAAGGTGAGGTCTAGTGTATATGTCTATGGACGCGACTGTAGAGGTCGTATTTGAACTTCCTGTTGTCAGCACACCAGTCACAGGCTCAAATTACATAAATCGCGCCCCCTTTGAGCTCGATATGCTCCCTCGATGCGCACCTTTGTGGAGCCTGCACTGGGCCAGGCTCTGCAGCAGACTTACTAACAGTCAAAACACTTTGTGTCACGAAAGGACGGACACTAAATGGGTGCCATTTAGGACAGGGCCAGTGAAACTACTTTGAAAGGTCTTGCGTGCTCAACTGTCTGCAGAACACCGAAAATGAAGTCCACCTGGCCCTTTACATGTCAGGATTGTGGGGCTTGCAGGGTAAAGAAAGGTAGCCACAGAAACGCAGACAGGATTAGTTTAGTTGGTATTAGGTGAAAGCTTCAGCTGGCCATAACACTGAATGTGTTTTTGAGACCGGAGCCCACACACGGCAGAGACATTCAGTTCAAAACGCTAATTAGGGACAGGCAGCTGTTTACTAGAGCGTGGGGGAGACGGTTAGCAATTCCACAGCATAGAAATTCCCCCCCTCCACCCCCTTCCCCCATCGCTGTTAACTCTATAGAGCCAACCTGCGTCACAAATTCACAATCCTGTCTGTTTTTCACAGAGCATCAATGATGGTGGACGAGAGGGCCCGTCTATGTAAAACCTGAACGCCACTTTCTCAAAATGACTCAGACAAGAGACAGACTGGCCTTATTCAATTAGACTGGCATCATGGTGCAGCTGACAGCAGGTGATGTCACATGGTTGGTTGGAATATTTCATCTGGGATACAATAGGATCATTTTTGGGGCCTTGGTATCCCTTAGCTGACACTAATATGATCCCAGGAGGCATCACAGTACCATTATTTGTCATCAGTACCACTGTACCATAAAACTACAGAGATTTTTTCACTTATGTGACTACTACACCAAACACAAAAACAAGAGGAATGTGTTCAGAATGGCATGTCACTGCATGAAATATTGCATAATGCAAATGCACCAGTGATGGGTAAGTTACTCTAAAAAAGTAATTAATTACTAGTTACCTCAACAGTGTAATTAGATTACTGTACTGATTACTCTCTCTAAAAAGTATTTAATTACTAATTACTTTCGAAATCTCATATCAATCTCATCCAGGATAGACATGAATCTGTTTTAATTCTTTCAAATAAATACTATAAAATGACATTATAAAAACATACTTTTTTAGCATCAGACAATATATTTTGATGTTAAACCCACTATTGTTTTATGTCTAATCTCATGACATCTCACACTTTTTTCATACATATTTTACACAAATTTGTACGAGTGCGGTCGTAATATTTAGACACCTCATAAAATGCATACGAATCGCTGTGAGATCGGATTGATCTATACACAGTATTTACCTCAATTACATCAGAAGTAACTGTAATTAAATTACTAATAAATTAAGAGTAATCCCTCACTTTACATTTTCAAGGGAAAAGTACTTAGTAATTAGTTACACCCAACACTGAAATGCACTCAACTCAACCTTCCATTTCCAGTGAGATAAATGAATTATTATGACCTATTTTATGATTTTGTAAAATAATTTCTTTCTATGATTATAGTGATCCTGCTCACATATACTGTATATCTAAAAATATTTTTTTTTCTGAAATGATCACCAGTGTTATTTGAAAAAAATATTCAAAAATGTATCTTCAAAGTAATGCATCTCACGGTTTAACATACACTAACATTTCAGCGAAAATTAGAGATATTTGTTCAGAGCTGTCCTTTGAATTCATAGGGATCATTTCCGGTTGGCATGCATTATTAACTGTAATGATCAAATTGTCAAGCACAATTTGAGTGATAATTGAGCGTTTATGCCTGCACCCTGTTGCTGTGTTTTACAGTTTCACATTTATGAGATTCATGGAGAACAGAACAAAAACAATACAATTAACTCTTGGTAAAAAGCAGGTCTCGAATGAACTCTAAAGATGCTGACCCACATAATGTTATATAAAAAAGTATTGCGAAAGCACCGTTAAATGTTATTTACACATAAGTTGATCGAAGCGTGAAACATGAAAATGAAGTCAAGTACATCAGAGGACACCTGTGACCAGCATGCCAGTAACCTACATTATGCTGAACTATTTTCATGCCTTATAATATTTTCACTTTAAATTAAACCTGCAAAACATCCACTACCACTTTTTTTAATGCTGCCAAGCAATCTTGTTTTCTACGGAAGCATATTCACTTGAAGAAACAAAATCTACTCTGTTTTCCTGAATTAATGAGTTAATTATCTGAGATCATTTTTCATGGAAACATTTTTTTTGCTCTGCATTTGTCTGAATTAATGACTCGGAAATTCGGAAAAACGGGGCAAAAACTTTTTTTCCATGAAAAATGATCTCAGATTTCTGAGATAATTAACTCATTAATTCAGAAAAACAGAGTAGATTTTGTTTCCTCAAGTAAATGAAATACGCTTCCGTAGTTTACCTTAATGGGCCATTGTCAGGATATTTTGCTTTGTGCCTAAAATATTTGTTGTTGTTTTCTGATTTTTTAAAATCATTTTATTAAAAAAAAATTTGCTTCCAATAATAAATCATACTTCTGATTCTGAATAACAAAAGGAACCAATTACATTTTTTTAAAATTTTAGTTTAACTAATTAATTTAGTTATTTTATTTTAGTCTATCATTTTAATTTTTTTTTTATTAAATTAGCTATTGCATAATTATTACATTTTCTTGGCTGTATAAGTAATCAACTTAAAGGGATAGTTCGCTTTGAAATTAATTGTTGGTATGTTTTATCTTACCTCAAGGGCATCCAAGATGTAGGGTTCTTTGTTTACGCAGTAGTTTCAATTTTGATATTTTTAGGTCAAAGCGTTCTTGTCTGTCAGTCATATAATGGAGGTCTATGGTCACCACCTCAAAGAGCATGCACAAAGGAGTCCAAATTAAACATGATTTAATGACTCGTACATGTAATGGCCTAAGACACGAAACGAGCGGTTTGTGTGAGAAAACCAACAGTATTTATATCGTTTTTACCTCTTGAGGTGGTGACCATAGACCAGCATTATATGACTGACAGACAAGAATGGTTTGACCTAAAAACATAAAAATTGAAATGACTGCGGAAACAAAGACACCTACATCTTGGATGCCCTTGAGGTAAGATAAAACATACCAAAAATTAATTTCAAAGTGAACTATCCCTTTAAAGATTTGCGTTTTTGCTACAAATTATTAGGTCCCTCTAACTCAATGCAGCTTGTTGGTGTTGGTTGAATGTAAATTCACTCAATGTTGTCACAACTTAAAAAAAAAAATGTATGCAAACTGTTGCGTTAATTTTTTTGTTGTTGAGTCAACACATTTTAAATTTGAGCGTATACATGGTTATGAACAAGGACATGCAAACTATATAAATATATATACAAGTTCAGTGTCCTGTTAATTATATCAGAAGCATGGTACTGTTTGGTGAGGACAAGCCATCAAACATCGCTGTGGGAGACTCATTAAAGCATTAATAACCTGTTGACAGTCGCAGACGGCTGCCACACTTAAATGTGTTTGTGTGCTTCGACAACACAAGATGTTGCTCAACCATTTTCTGAATGCTACAATAGTATAGACACCCTTTCTACAAATCAGTTTTCTGAAAGAGCCAAACTGTTCATTCTCATCCTTTGATAACATTCTCGCATCTTCCTTCTGTGTCAACCCTACTCAAAGTCGAAGACAGCAGCGAACACATTTGATGTGTATACTTATGTTTTTTGATCGTACTCCACCTTCAGCAACATGTTAAAATTCTAATACTTTTCCAAATGATTACATTTTTTCCACATGCAAAATTAGGAATTGCGCACTCACCGGGCTTACATGTTTTGCCTCTTCAATCTCACAGGCGAATTTCAAGAGTAATCTGTCTTCAAGCCCGCTGGCATTGCGCCTGGTCGTTTGCTCCGTAGGAGAACCATTGAGCGGTATTAAGCCCACCTCAGGGACTCCATTGATGGGTCACAGTGGAAAAGGCTCCGGCGTGTGGTTTCCAGCTGTTCGCTTTGATCCGGATTCAGCCCACCCTGATGAGCAGCAATTCAACACATCTCACCAGGTGAAAGAACTAGTCGATGCAGAAAAAAAAAAAGGATCATCCCAGGTTTTCAGTGCCTCAGTCGTTCCCTCTGTCCATCGAGGTTCACAGCCCCCTTATCGGTGGTGCGAGGGTACGGGGGGCTTGGCATGCGCTTGCCTCCGTTGTCATGGTTGCGGGATGGAGTGTCGTCTCTAGCCCTGCTCTACCTCAGTCTGCCTCGGTGCCGCTCTGACTAGCTGTTCTCTCTCTCCCTCACTCTTGCAGCATCCCTCCAATTCCCCTTCCCCATTCTCGCTCCCCTCCTCTTCGGCACCCAGGTTGTTTTTTGGTTGTTGTCGTCTTGAAGAGCTACGAGTGTTCCTGTTTCCAGCTGTTCACATTAATGTGCCTGGGCACTTCGTTTTGCTCGCTGGGAATGACATGAGTGGCACAGGTGCTTGATTGGCGACAGCTCAGCCCACTGGAGAACCAGGCAGATGTGTGCGCTAGATTCACTCATTTACATTTATTCATTTAGCTGACGCTTTTATCCAAAGCGACTTACAATTGCTGTATATGTCAGAGGTCGCAGTCGCACGCCTCTGGAGCAACTAGGGGTTAAGTGTCTTGCTCAGGGACACATTGCACTCTCAGAAAAAAAGGTACAAAATCTGTCACCAGGGCTGAACCTTTTTAAAAGGTACACTTTTGTACCTAAAGGGTGTATATTGGTACCATAATGGTACATATTAGCACCTAAAATGTCCATATTAGCACTTAAAATGTGCATATTAACACCTAAAATGTCCATATTAGCACTTAAAATGTGCATATTAACACTTAAAATGTAAATATTAGCACCTAAAATGTACATATTAGCACCTAAAATGTACATATTAGCACTTAAAATGTAAATATTAGCACCTAAAATGTACATATTAACACTTAAAATTAAAATGTACATATTAACACTTAAAATGTACATATTTGCAACTAAAATGTACATATTAACACTTAATATATACATTTTAGGTGCTAATATATAAATTTTAGGTGTTAATATGTACATTTTAAGTGTTAATATGTACATTTTAGTTGCTAATATTTACATTTTAAGTGTTAATATATACATTTTAGGTGCTAATATATAAATTTTAGGTGTTAATATGTACATTTTAACACTTAAAATGTACATATTAGCACATACAATGTACATATTAGCACCTAAAATGTACATATTAACACTTAAAATTAAAATGTACATATTAACACTTAAAATGTACATATTAGCACCTAAAATGTATATATTAACACTTAAAATGTACATATTAACACCTAAAATGAATATATTAGCACCTAAAATGTACATATTAGCACCTAAAATGTACATATTAGCACCTAAAATGTACATTAGCACTTAAAATGTAAATATTAGCACCTAAAATGTACATATTAGCACCTAAAATGTACATATGAACACGTAAAATGTACATATTAGCAACTAAAATGTACATATTAACACCTAAAATTTATATATTAGCACCTAAAATGTATATAGTAACACTTAAAATGTACATATTAGCACATACAATGTACATATTAGCACCTAAAATGTACATATTAACACTTAAAATTAAAATGTACATATTAACACTTAAAATGTACATATTAGCACCTAAAATGTATATATTAACACTTAAAATGTACATATTAACACCTAAAATGAATATATTAGCACCTAAAATGTACATATTAGCACCTAAAATGTACATATTAACACCTAAAATTAATATATTAGCACCTAAAATGTACTTAATAGCACCTAAAATGCACATATTAACACTTAAAATGTACATATTAGCACCTAAAATGTACTTATTAGTACCTAAAATGTACACATATGTACAAAACATATGTTTCAGGAGAAGAGCAGACTTATTCTTTCTACGCACACCACAACGGTCACAATATGACCGTTGTGTGTTTTTGTAATGTAGACCATAACGATATAGTTTTCAAAAACTTGCAGTTCGAAACCCTCAAAACACCATCGTCATGTAAATGGATGGCCAAAACGCATAAAAAGTTTGCCATTTTTAGTTTAGAAGGCAGCATATACACCACTATCATGTAGGAAGCATGCCTATGTTGACTCACATAATTCACAGTTGAAAACAAGACATGTGCCAAGTGATGACAACAGCAAAGTAATTCAGTTAAAATAGATTTGTATGGCACTTTACACAATACAAATCTCGCTTTAAGAATAGAATAGCGCCTCACAAGCCCTCAGCAAACAACCCAAAGCCGACTCTGGCAGGAAAAACTCGAAGATCTTGAAGCCAACACAACATAAGCTCACCTAAGCTAAAACTTTAACATTACTCTCTCGCTGCCATGCAGGCACATTGTGATGGAGCAAAACTATCAATTGAAGTTTAAATAGCGAGAGATTACCTGGGAGAGGGAGGAATAAAGACAGGAGTGGCTGCATCCAGCTGAGAATTCAGAGTGATTTGACACAGGCCACACCTGGAGACAATCGGCTTAGTCTGTTACAGACGCTTGGGGAAATCTTTCGCTTTTGCAGTGGAGGGCTTGTCGCATTGTGGAAAATCAAGCCGCCACTGACACAGAAAGCTCAGCAGCCAAGAGAGACAGACAGGGAACATTTGACAGAATGCTGCAACACTTGTCTGTGCTGTGCCAGAACTGTTTATAAACTCACCTAAAGAATTAGGAACACCTGTTCAATTTCTCATTAATGCAATTATCTAATCAACCAGTAGATCTAGTTGTTGATCTTTGTTATTTTTCAATGAATTAATGATCTCAAGTCTAGATCTATGAGAGTCATTTCTCCCACTGGATGGTCTCTTAATTAGCCTTTAAATGCCTGAAACGATCGCACACGCAATTTATAGTCATGATAATTAATGGGGCAAGAAATGTTTTTCTCTGTATGGCATCATATGTCCAGAGGGATTACAACATGAATTCAGTATGGACTTTTATGCTATTTTAACGATCACATCAATAACCAGTAAATTAATTTTCATCACACCTGCTATAATACATATGAGTGTATCTTTTGCATAATTATTTAAAAAAATATATATTAGAATGTTTTAAAATTATTATTTTATTTTTTACATATTTTAAAACCTTACCATACCACACAGGTTTCCACATCTTGATTGCATCACATTGTGCCAACAAAGGTGTGGTAGAAACCATAAAAAGTGAAGCATTTAAAAAATATATATATATTGTTTTTATTTTTTTAATAAATAACAAAAGATTCTACCAAACTACTCAATAAGGCTTTCTCAATATTGTTTTTTTCTAAATCATTTTCTATAATTGTATTCTCTTCATTATGATATCAATACAATTGTACCACCTAAACTTAATGACACCAAATACACTTTAATAAACACATGCTCCAAAATAAGACATTGTATGTATGTGAATTGCATAGTAATATATTTTGAAATAAATTCATAGATATAGGATACAAATTTTGAATCACGTCATGACCCACAAACTGGACTGTGTGTGATAAAGAGCATTATCAAAAAAGCATTATTAGGTTTAGGGATTAGTGGCGTACGTTATTTTAAAAACATGATGGAGCATTAAAGGTTAACTTTAAAAAAAAAAAAATTGCTGATAATTAACTCACCACCATGTCATCCAAGATGTCCATGTCTTTCTTTCTTCAGTCGAAAAGAAATTAAGGTTTTTGATGAAAACATTCCAGGATTTTCTCCATATAATGGACTTCAATGGGGACCAAACGGTTCAAGGTCCAAATGACAGTTTCGACACCAGACGACGACACCAGACGATGAATAAGGGTTTTAAAACATAAAAAAACAAACAAAAAAACAAAACAGTTTCTGACATTAGCAAGTGTCTGCATGAGGTAATCATAGCTGCTAACACACAGACCCTTGAAGCTCCGCCCACGGTGTCGCTCACTGCAGCTCATTTGCATTTAAAGGGCCAGACACAAAACGGTGCGTTTCGCTAACCCTCAAAAAGTGACAACTTTAACATGCTATATAAACATTTCTGTCGGGTATTTTGAGCTAAAACTTCACATACACACTCTGGGGACATCTTGTGAAAAGGGCATTAAATTAGTTTCTGTTGGAAACTGCAGTGACATACACGTGTTGGTACGTATTTTGCGCTTTGCACAAATGTTGCCACTGGTAGCCTACGTTTTTTCCAATGAGCCAGTGTTTTTCTGTTTGGGGTGGGTGCAGGAACGCATCGCCTCAGTTTCAATTGATCTCCAGAGCATCATTAACCCGCACTGCAGGCAAGCAAATACTGAAGCACATGACGCTCCAGCAGAAGGACTGCAGCTTAACGGACGCATGCCAATGCAAATCATAAGATGATCAAATCATAGTAGTCTTAAAATATGAAAAATGAGATCTGTATTAATTGATTCATTTCCTATAATAATGTCTGCACATTATTTCCCAGTATCGGCCTACATACAAAGGTTCTTTATTGGAATATGGCTCTGTGATTAAAGTCTATGGAAGCTAAAGGTTCTTTATAGTGGACAGAAGAGCCTTCAGATTAGTAAAATATTTAAGAAAAACAACTTTTCACTGAGAGGTTATTTGGGGAACCAATAAAAGGCAACACCTTTTTTTCAGAGTTTCTGATTACACCCTGGTGATTAATTCTGCCTATATATGTGCAGGGCAGCTGCAAAGCCTCTTGGGAATGAATAGAGGAGTCCAGAGGCAATCAGACGAGGCGATGACAAGGGCACGGGGGCTTCCGGTCAATAAAGCCATTAAACACCCAGTCAGAGCACAATACACTTTAAACAATGCACATATCAGCTGCACAAGAGGAACAGTGTGAGTTATGCATTACATTTCAAATTTTGTAACAAGTCAAATCAATTATTTCTCTTCAAATCTGTCTATGACCTAAAAAAATGCAGCCTGGAGTGTCATGCTATTTAAGGGATAGTTCACTTTGAAATGGATTTTTGATATGTTTTAGCTTACCTCAAGTGTATCCAAGATGTAGGTGTCTTTGTTTTCACAGCATTTTCAATTTTTGACTTTTTTTGGTCAAACCGTTGTCGTCTGTCAGTCATGTAATGCAGGTCTATTGGGATCTCCTCAAAAAGCAGGCACAGAGAAGTCCAAATTAAACATGATTTAATGACTCGTAAATGTAAGTACACATTGATGGTCTAAGACACCAAACGAGCGGTTTGTGTGAGAAAACGAACAGTACTATTTATATAGTGTTTACCTCTTGTTAACAGCCGTCGAACTGATCTGAATCAGATGTCCAACTAAACCGAACCAGTGAACCGTCTCCAGACGTTACGCCGGAAGTGATCTTTCGCGCGTCTATGTCACGCATTGTTGTTTACACGGAGATTTCGGAGGTTTTACCTTTCACTAAACATATTTAGATATATCGAAATCGTCTTCCATTGCGATTTCCCGTATATCTAAATGCGTTTAGTGAAAGGTAAAACTTCCGAAATCTCCGTGTAAACATTGCGTGACGTAGACGCGGACGCGCGAGAGATCACTTCCGGCGTAACTTTGGAGACGGTTCGGTTCAGTTGAGGATTTTTAGGATAGCCCAAATCCATGGCAACAACATGCAAACCGCTTCTGTATGCAGATTTCAACAATAAACCCAATAAACATCATTAGTGTTAGCATGTAGCTTCATGATCTGATATAAATGGGGCCTGTGATAATGTGATATTTGAGGATATATTCCTCAAAAGCCTAATGGATCCTTTTTTAAGACATTTTTTCTTCTAAAAATCAATAATGTATGACTAATCAAGTAAACATATGCTGCTTTAATCCATATTACTAACAATATAAAAACTATCCCTAAGTTTACTTTAAAAATATGTAAATATTTCACAGCAAAAAAGGCATGTACCACAACCTGATGGTGGACATTTTTTTTAAAAATTATACAAAAAAACATTACACTTGATTAAAATAAAACGTTGAAACTATCAATCAGATGACATGTGGAAGATTAAGTAACCAGTTTTTCAGCAAAGTTGATCATTATGATAGGCTTTATGGCTAAAATATATGGAGCATAAATTAGGCCTTTGTGATATTAAAACCATTCATTGCAGAAGACAAGACAATGTGAAAGCATAACTAGATGCATATCCTGACAGTGAGAAACTGAATTCAATATTGAACATCAACATATTGATAGTCTACACTGTAGTCATCAATCTGCGTTAAAAAAAGGGGAGATGAGCATGTTGAATTATTAGATCCAAAATATGTTATGTATTCACAAAGAGGCGTCGTTTTTTCTTTTTCTTTTTCTGGAGCAGTGAAATATAACTAATCAATCCTCGTCTGACATTAGAGATTAACGTATCGACCTGGGAATCATTTTATCTGATAATATTTCAGTAATCATGTCACGTGTGTTTCGATCAGCTTTTTAGCACAAGAAATATAGTGATACCAGTTCACAAATGTTTTTTTTTTCTAGTCTTTTGATTTAATCGTTCAAACAGGTTTGAAATTGTTTGTGATTCGGTTTGATCCAGCAGTTCACTCACATAGTGAATTGTGGACAGTGGATTTTCAAATTGAAATAGTAACAGGATATTTTATAAGACAAAACAATAAGAGCTTTATTGAGCGTGCAGGTTGTGAACAACAGTATAGACATTTGTTAATAAAATTGTATTTGGTAGCCAACAGAATGCTTTGAAAGTGCTCTATATTTCCATGAGTTAAATCACTTGGATGGATTGCTTTATCATCTAATGCAATGACAATCATGTATTTTTAAATATGCCTCAAAGGTTCAAATACATTTTAGGGCTCATAGCCTATCTCTCTCTATCTCTGTGTGTGTACCAGTAGGCTGGTAGTTATAATTCCATTGGCCCTTTTATTTTGCTAATGTCTTTTTGCAGTATAAAAGCAACACTTGGTGACATCACATTAAATATAAATGGCCTGGTTCAGTTCTCATGGGAATATCCGCAGGGCTTTTCACAGCCTTTTGACACTTTGCTGCTGTTCTCCACATACCACAACAACTCTGTTTGTTATTAAGGGAAAGGTATTCTATCAAGCAGGATGGCAATTCAATAAACGACTACAGGCCACAACTACACAGGCGACGTTTAAAGGGGTGGTTATGATTTCACTTTTCTAACTTTAGTTAGTGTTTATGCTCAAACAACATCTGCACAGTTACAACGCTTAAAGCAAAGGGAGATATTTCCTTTAACAGAAATAGCTTTTAAGGACTACAACAAACAACTGATAGGAACACAAGCTAAAATTTACATAAACCCCGCCCCCGGGAACATGCAACAAATGGTCCATGACAAGAGGGAGAGTTGTTGTAGTAGGCTAGAGCACATTTGTTAGAGTCTGCTCAAGCTGTCGCATCCATCTTTTTTACATTTATTGGCAATACAGTAAGTTTTTATTTTTTTATTTTTTGTGATTTTTGCGATCAAAATGACTGATTTTGTGATGGTAATTTCCAAAAATTTGTGAAAAAATTTGCGATTTATATATAGTGTGTGTCTGCACGAGCTCTTGAAGCTCCGCCCTCTGTGTCGGGAGCAGAAGCTCATTTGCATTTAAAGGGACACACACAAATGGATGGGTTTTTTGCTCACCTTCAAAAAGGGACAATTTTAACATGCAATAAAAACCGATCTTGGGTATTTTGGACTAAAACTTCACATACACACTCCGGAGACATCAGAGACTTATTTTACTAGTGAAAAGGGGCATTATACCACCCCTTTAAGGCTCTTTGTGGATAGAATTTTTTTAGAATTTATTTAAAGCTTATAATCCTGTTACAAAATTTGCGTTCTTGAGCCATCAAACACCGTTGTCTTGCAAATGAGCAGCCGAAATGCATTGAATGTTTTCTGTCTTCGAATGGTTTCGTGTAAGCGGCCCCCCAAGTTAATAACTAACGATCTTTGCAACAGAAGTGAATCAATCAAAACCGTAGAGCAATTGTAAATGTGCCCACCCCTTTACACTCATATTTAACTTACATGTAAAATATTTTTTTATATGCATTGCAATTTTTAATTCAACATGTTGAGAAACTCTTTTCCCCAATTTTCACACATCTGCATTGATCATGTGTAATTCTAAGCACATTAGATTGACTCTAATACTTGATAGTACAGAATAAATAGAAAGTAACATTTCTCATGCGGTCTGCCATTTTGAATGATTTTGAACTGCATTCTGGGAATGTCCTGTCTCATAATTTGGTCAAACTATTTCTATACAAGACTTTCCCAATTACTCTTGAAAAAGTAAACAAGTGATCAGAATCAAACAGGAACTAGACGCTCATTATGAAGCAGAAACAATGCATGTTATAGTAATAATGTGTAATTTAGACACACATTTGTCATTTTAGCATTGCTAATCCTCACAGGACCATTAAAAATCCATTGGCTTAAAAAACGAATCTCTGTGTTAAGTCATCTGTATACTTTCCATTTACTGTGTTAAACCATTTTCACAGACTTACTATAGCAGTTAGGATTTATTGATCGCTTTGTCTATGTGGTTCTATGCACAGCTTTTACATTTGGCGCCTATTGACATCTAGTGGTTCACTGCAGTCATTGCATTCAGATGTTATTGAATAGAGAGAGAAAAAACAAAACAAAAAAACACAAATCCAAATTAAATGAGCACTCTTAAAAGAAACTACCATTTATCACTTTATTGATAACATTGACAAAATACCCCAAGTATTTACATACTACATTGAACATTTTGCAGACAAGAAAGTGAAATGAATCATTTGAGATCTAAAAATGCCATGTTTATTTCAAATCACAGTGTCACCTATACATAAAAAAAGAAAAGAAAAAAAAAAGGTAACAATTGAAGGTGCAAATAAGAGCTTTCCCCAGCATTTGATCATTTGCCTCCGGTTAAAGCTGAAAATGTCCCCAGACTCTCCACACATAAAATTATCAATGTAATCATTCAAAATTACACAAATAATATAAACGCACACCACAAACATCCTTTCAACAATGCAGGAAGCTGATGTGGCCGAACGGAAAAAATGAAACCTTAAATCTATCCACAAATTGTGCATTTTGAAAGCTGGGAGAATAAAAAAACAAAACAAAAAACTTTTAAGTCAACAGCCATACAGAAACACACCACTTTAAATAGTTTTAAAAAGAGTATGTACTGCTACCACTTTGTTTATTGTCGAACGGTGTGGAAATATTTTGCTTTTGCCAATGCAGTTTAATAGCAAGCTGTAACAGGACCACCAGCAAACCCGGCATTGAGAATTTGGTTGTCTGAAGTCAGAGCTTGCATGCATTGGGCTTGTCTACTGGTGATCAGTGTATAGCAGCCTTGACATCAAGACCTCTTAGACTTAAACTAATTGGCAGCGATCAAATAACTTACTGCTCAATTAGGGGGAAAACAAGTTCTTTAATCATCGTCGTCATCATCATCATCCTCTTCTTCCTCCTCGTCGTCTTCATCTTCGTCGTCATCATCTTCAACCTTGGGTTTGGATTTGGCAGATGACGCCCCTCCGCTTTTATCTCCCTTTCTTTTGTAGTCCGCCATATCCTGAGAAAGCAAAATTACAACATGAGAAATTGAGAATTACAACCGTTTAAGAGTTTGGGGTTGGTAAAATTTAGGCTTTTGAAGTCTCTAACGCTCACCACAGCTGCATTTGATCAGTAAAAACAACATATATATATATATATATATATATACACACACACACATATATATGTGGTGCACATATGCACACCACAGCTGCATTTGATCAGTAAAAACATTACAATTTTATTAATATATATATATATATATATATATATATACACACACACAAATTAAAAAAGCTGGGACTTTCTTACAATAATAAAAAAAAAAACGTTTAAAGCATTTATTTTTAACAAATATTTACTACCTTTATCAATTTAATGCATTTTTGCAGAATAAAAATATAAGCGTACACTATCGTTCAAAGGTTTGGGGTCAATTTAACAACAAATCCTGAAAAAAAACAAAAAAACCTTACACCTCTAAAACCGGTCAAACAGAAATATTAACCAGCACAACGGTTTAATGTTGATATGTCAACAGAAGTAGCATTAGAATGATTTCCCATACGACACTGAAAACTGGAATAATGGATGGCTGCTGAAAATTCGGCTTTGCATGACAGGAATAAATGTAAATTTTAAAATGTATATATAAAAAATATTTCACATTACAGTTTACATAGTCAATCTAGGCTGCCCATAATAGTCACAAGAAGTGGCGAAGTCAGTCTGTGAGGGACAGATCATTAGCAGTGGGTTCTTGTGGTAATTACAGTACTTCACATACTTTTACCCATCAATATCGTTTGAAACATGGCAGTACTTTACTTGGCCACTCGCTCTAATGTTAAGCAAGTGCTTAAGCGTGTAATTGGCTATATTACATTATGTATTTAAGTAATTAAATAAACGTGCAAGTAGTCGACTAATGGCTTAACTTGTCAACTATAAAAATCTTTACTCATTCATTCTTCAACCACTATTCAAACTGTATAGAGGACAACATTTGAGGTCATTCTCCACCTTCTGATACTTGTCCTTCAGTTTGTTGGCCTTGGATAGGAAAGGCTGCTTCTCAGAGTCAGACAGATTGTTCCACATCTCTCCAAGTTTCTTGGCTACATCTCCAATGCCCAGGTTGGGGCTCTGAGCCTTGATAGCAGGCCTCTGCTCTGAACAGAACAGGAAAAATCCAGACCTAAAAAAGCAAACAAACATTTATGCAACTGAACTAGAGGTCTTCACAGGTCCAAAAATTCATGCCCGTACCGGAAGAGACCCGTAATGTGCAACACCGAACCGACACGGACCCGTCGTTCATTTCGAAAGTTGGACCCGGACAGACCCGAGAAATGCCATAAATGTACTGCCCGGACCAGTCTATTATTTGAAAACTGGACCCGAACCCGGCTGGAAGACACAAACCCGACTGGACCCGATTGTCACATATTATTGCGAAAAATAAAACTTTGCCTTACCTAATTTTAGTAGCCGTCATCTCACTTCCTTATAACGTTACCTGACTGGCTGCGATGCATTACAATCCACCGACAAGAAAGTTCTATCCATGTTATTTCTCTCGTTATTCCAAGCTTAATTTCAGCTACACATTTCAGCTTTGAAAGTCCGCTTGATGTCACGGTGATGGATGACAAATGCAACCTTGCACATGTACATTCTGACTCGAGTTAACTCGCATAATAACTTTAACTGTTTGCCCTTTTGAACTATAATAAAGATTGCTTGATCATATATGTGCTCTCTGCTCTTCATCAAGTCTGAATCAGACCACCAAAACTTTCAAATTAAACATGACGGTTCATTTATATTATTATAAACATTGGAGAAAATGTAAAGCGCGATTTGGCGGAAGCTCTGCTCTGGTTGCCATAGAAACATGACACGCGCTTGAGATTGCACTCCGATCGCACGGGCATTTCACACAATATTAAACAGACCCGGGACCCGAAGTAATAGATTCGGACCCAACCCGGACCCGGCTGATCATTTAAAATATAGACCCGAATGGGTCCTGGGTCGACGGGTCTCGGGTGCACTGTGAAAACTGAACCACATTTATAAAGTAATTCTGGATGGAATAAAGGACAGAAAACATACGCTGGCCGCCTTGGAGCATTAGGATCCTTCTTCTGCTTCTGGCCTTTCTTTCCTGGATTGTAGTGCATCATTTCCTGGTCATATCGGGCCTTGTCCGTTTTGGCCAGGTCATCAAATTTAGTCTTTTCTTTCGGTGACATAGTCTGCAACAAATGACAGTTCAAGATCACTTTATTCATTTTGCATAGATTCACTTTGCATAGATAAGACACCTACAGATAGGAATAATCTACTTACTTTCCATCTCTCAGAGCACTTCTTGGAAAATTCTGAGAAGTTAACTGAGACACCAGGGTTCTTCTTGTTGTGCTCTTCACGACACGTCTTCACAAAATAGGCATAGGCGGACATCTTGCCCTTGGGCTTCCCTGGTTCACCCTTTGCCATTATTATGAAGTCACTCAAATATCACCACACCTAAAAGTACCCAGATCATTTAAGAAAAACAAAAACAAAAAACAGAATGCATGTCACCTGGCGAACCACAAATGATTAGGTGCCAGTTTTATTGCATATAAAATGCTTCATTCAACATTATCCATGGGACATCACATCCCTAGAGACATTCAGTTTAAGAAACCAGAAAACGAATATTGACAAATTTTTTTCAATGGAATATTGCAATATATATATATATATATATATATATATATATATATATATATTATCATCATCAAGTCATGTGCCTCACAAATCGAAGGAAGATTGAATAACTTCATGGGAATGGGCAGGTGCTAAAGAATCATTTTGGTGCAAATTGTTTGGATTATCTGTTTTTGTACTTTTTTTGCATTATCAGGAGTAATGATTGAACTGAATTAATGTGGGCTACCATCAATTACCACCCTCGTAGCTCGCAGCCTTTAAATACTTGCAAGTTAATAAAAACATTTTTTTTAAATGAACTTGGAGAAAATAAGATTTATATTAATGCAACCAAAAATGTTACTAATATACACTCTGGCTACACATACACACACATTAATATAAATATATATACACACACACACACACACACACACTTGTTCTATACACCGCCCGAGGTGCGGATTGGGCCGTTCAAGCACTGTTTTATTTAATTTTTATGTTGTGAAACGCAAACTAATGACAGAAACCACATTTTATTTTTAAATGTAGATACTGCAAATAATTGAGCATGCCTCATATCAATGTAATTCAAAGGCGTGACTAGTTTATAGGCAGGCAGTGTGTGAAGAAGGCGAATGACTAACCGCGTCTCCTCAATCAGACGCTATTCATTAAAATGGCCTCTATCAGCCGCGAGGAACAATGACTTGCACCCCCATTTTCAACAAGAGACACTTCGAGGTCATGAATTAGCGAGTAACTTTTCAAAGTCGACATTTTAAAAGTCCTCCATAAAACACAATGAGCCGCGAGGCAAGCTTTTGTAAAGTTTTACCAGTTTCACACAGCACGCCAAATCACGAATCCTACTACTGTGAAGGTTTAAGACACGAGTCATGAATATTAATTACGCACAGTGACGTTCGTCCCGCATAGCTAATTGATTGGTTGCCATGCACACGCATTAGGTGGGCGTTAAGGGAATTAACGAATCCTACTATAGTGAAGGCGTTCGTATTATATTAAGTCAAGTCACGCTGTAGAGACTTTACGTAGCAACGTCATCGAATTAATTAATATTCATGAGCCAACACTTCACCATAGTAGGATTCGCAAATTCGCGCCCGGCACAAACCCGTTTGCAACAAAGGCAGAGTCAAACCAGCCATGACTGGCACTGGCTGCTGTTAACAGAGCTTTAACGTCTCAATGCTCGCTTTAACCAGCAAATATACGAAAATATTAAAATATTACACAGCAAACACAGCCATGATACACGGTGTACTTCACGACAGACTTTCAGGCCATTTAACAACCCGTGTTTTGTTTGAGGCAAATTTTTATTTCGCCAGCCATTTTAAAAGCATGTTCGTCACCCAACTTCGGTTTAACCGACAAAAAGGTAGTTTTTTAGACCTTAAAAGGAAAGCAAAATGGTTTTAGAAGAACGAAATAACGTTACACACCGTTAACATTTCACTGGAAATCAGTTTATACACGACAAAATGGTTAGTTATACATAAAGTATCGTTTATGTAACAAAAAAGGATTTAAAAAATTTAAATAAGATTTTAAAAAGAACATCATGCAACAATTCATAGTTTAAAATTGAGAGCTTTATAGATACCTTCTTAAATGTTTGTCCTGTCGTCTGTTCTCCACAGTCAGTCACACTAACGGCCTCGCGCTTCCTCTCTATAGAAGACCACACAGCCTCGCGCTAGCTCACTACGAGAGCCGCCTGATTGGTTAGTCCCGGCGCGCATTTAAAACAGCCTCCACAACTGTGGATTGGTCAAACGGTCATATATATTCATAAGACGGGCGCCGGCATTGGACAAAAGCCGAAGACACGCCCCATTATTTAAAAACAAGGCGGGAATTGCTGTCAAAACAACAAAAGTTTAAAAGGTCTGTGGCAAACCACGTGTGAGTGTGAACTACAGTGCACTATGTATTTAGAAATTAAATACTGCATACTGCAACGTGTATAGGCCGTGATAATACTGAGTTGAGGAGTAGAAATTGGGTTAGTTTGGCTGCCATATGAATATGCGGAGGGCCTACATAAAGAGAAAGATGGTAATATAATTAAAATAAAGTGAAGTTACTTTTAAATTAAAGTCTAACTCGAATCCCTGAGTGGTCAAGTAATATTATTGCTCTACAACCATTTGTATAAAGGATATATTTGTTTTTAAGATTAAATGTAGCTAGTGTCAAGATTTGTTTAATGTTTTATTATTAACATTTAGCTTAAATGACATTTACATGTACTTCCAACCCATGCTTTAAAAAAATTTAAAAAACAAACAAAACAAAAAAAACATTATCTATAGTAACTACATTTTGTCCAATTAAAAGTACATTTGCAGAGAGAAACATCAGAAATTAGATATAATGGACTACCAAAAGCAGCAGGTATAGTTTTTGTAAGATTTTTTTTCTTCATACAACAACCTTCTGTGTTCAACATTAATATACACAATTAAACATTTAACAAATTAGACAAGTATTATAAAAATGTATAAATAACAAAATAATAAAAATTGGCATTACAAACGCATCTAGAAAACAAAATATGTTTGCAATAGGCAACTTTTAGTAATTAGTCACAGTAATATTGAATTGCATTTAAAATAATAATAGTTTATCAGATTATGTGTAAAATAAATGTGTCAGTCGCTACCACAGAGCAAATTTATCCACAGATTTTATATTATGCATGATTCTTAATTATGTTGTTTTTAATTAGTAGTAATTCTTGGAGGCAATAAAAGAGCAAGAACATTCTTGCCAAAGCCACTAGTATATTTAGGCATATTACATTTTATTGTTAATTACAAAATTTGATTAAAAAAAAAGCACACACACACACGTGTATAATATATATGTATGTGTTTGAAACCCTTCCCTTGATGAAGCTCAGATGTTAAAGCCATTAACCAAATGTGCAATTTTCGTTTCTACCCCCAACGATAAGTGACGAAATAAAAAAATAATTCAAAAAGTTATGCATAGAAAATTTATTTTATGGAAAATGTTTGTTGAACGTAGTGCTACGTGATTTAGCCATTGGCTTCATGGCCTTTAGATGGCACTCATGACCAAATGCTCAGACAGTGGTCTGCATGGGTACGCCTTCATGCTCTGAGGAAGAGAAGAAAGAGTGTGATGAAGCTGCATCTCGTTTTAGCTCCTCCACTTTCTTCTGCAACTCGGACTTCAGGACCAACAACTCCTTCAGACTCTGATGAACAGGAACCTGACAGACAGACAAGGGGGAAAAACATTTCAACAAATGTGAGGTTTTTACATCACAACATGTTGTGCAAAATTTCAATTAAATTACAAGATCAAATGAAAATAAACAAATACTACGAATAAAAAGGTATATATATAAATAAATACATGTCAAATGTAACAATAAATAATGCATTGATAAATAATTGTTAAATAGCATTTTTATATTTGAAGAGTTCAGATGCAAAAGCCTCTAATTGCCATTTGAATTTTTTATCAAGCTTGTTTAAGTTCAGTAATTTCACTTAAATGACAATTAATAGGTAATCTTCATTGCCAACTTAAATATACAATTTTGATAAAAATTATCATTCTAGAAGACAATTTCAAATGGCACTAGGAGGCTTTTGCATCTGAACTCTTCATTTTCTTTATCAAAATGCAAAAAAGGGACTCTGTACTCTAAAAATAGTTATATTAAGTTCAAGCAGGAGGTAAAACCAATAGCACAAATGTTTCATATATTTTCTTTAACCAATTAAAATTCAGCTGACCTGAGCAACCAAGTTCATTTGTTGCTCCCAATTGTGAAGTATCTACATTATAAGCAATCAGAATTCCTTTTTACTTTTTTTAACCATGGCCAAATTTATATAAATATCACACATAAATATCAGCAACTGTACCAAAATGCATATTTTTGTTTAGTTTTGGCCTAAGCAAATAAAAATGTGGTGTTTCTCCCTCGTTGAGTATGATGTTTCAAATATGATACTCAAAAAACACATTCTTTAAAAATATTCTATAAAAAGTTCTTTTTAATAAAAGAATTTCGTCTAAATTTTCAATAAACTGAAAAAAAAATCATTATCGTGTCAGGCTTTATAGTTCACAAAACACATTTTCAGCTACTTCCACTGAAACACATGTGGAATGATGAGTTATTAAACATTATCATCTCTCACCTGTGGCCTCATGCGAGGATTCCAGCGCACATAATAACTGACCCACAGCTCTAGGTGTCTCAGACTGGCTACCGGATATAAAACATGGTGCTCGTAGTTCACATACAGCGGGTTGGTAAACTCCTCAAGCTGGCTGTTCACATATGACCAAAGAGACATGGTCTTACTGTAAACCTCCTGCACAGTTAGAATGGAAAGACATGGGGGTGAGTAAATCATGACGGAATTATTTTAAGCCCTGTTTACATCTGTTCACTTACTGTAAATCCCAGTTCACATCAACCAAAGCAACAGATATGAGCCGCATTTATCAGCTATCATCAGCTAATTTCTAGATCAAAGACCGAAATATGAGAGAGAGAGGCATCAGCATTGGTAAGATCATTTAGTCTACTTGAGCATCTGCGACTGACTTCCAGTTTTATTTAACCTTAAAACCGTATTCTGGACGAACGTGGGCAAAATAGTTTTGATTTATTTTAAAAAAATACTTCCCTTGATCTGAGCGGTACAAGACTTGGCTACTTTTTCTAAGTTTGCCTCCTGAACACACTTTTTTTTTTTTTTACTCAATTCTACAATGTTAAGTGGGTGAAAAAAACCCTCTTTAATCTTGTATTTGGGTCAAAAATGGCCACCCATAGAAATGAATGGGAAAAAACTGTAATTTAGAGCATTCTAAAATAAGCCAAAATAAGACAGCAAAGTCACTTCATCTTTAGGTTTTAGCTCTAAGAACTTATTGGAATGATATTTAATGTAGTTAAAAAAATAAAACATAAAAATAAGCATAATTTGCATAGAAAATATGGTACTTTTTGAAGTAAATAAATTCAAAAATACCCCCAAAATAAAAAAAAACACCAAAAATGGATAGACAAAACTTTATCGAAGACAGTGATATAACATTTATAATAAATAAAAATTAGGAGTCCTCTGTGCCCACATTTGTCCACTATTACAGGATTAAAGAGTCCCTATCATAGCATTTGAAATGTTCCTATTTTTGTTTCAGGAGTTCCCAAAAACAGTTTAACGTGCATGCAAGGATAAAAAAACACTTTATTTGTTTTATAATATGCATTTATTTTTACCCGATTTGCTCGACGACTCCCAAATGATTCGTTCGACGATTCATTTTCCTAAACACCTCCTTTTGGTCAAATGACCCAAATGACCTTCCACTCAAAAATGGTCACTTACAACATGGTATAATATGATCTGTGGAGTAATTTGAGCTTAAACTTCACAGGGGACACTTGAGACTTCTATTACATCTTGTAAAAAAGGGTCCCTTTGAAATCCGAAGGACATTTACCCCTGGTCTCTTCACGATCGCACAGCTATCCAAACATATAAGTGACAAGGTACTAAACAGGCACTAAAACCGAGTGACATAACAGTTGCATGCATCTGTTCTTGCCTTCGAGACTCGCTCTTGCTCGCTGTTGTAGAGAAATGTCCCAAACAGGCAGCTGTAGAGGTGATCAAGCACCGTGACCAGAAACAGCTCATTGAATTCAAACGCAGAGGGAAACTATGGAGAGAATAGAGGTCGTATCATACACGTTTCTTGTTTTTTTTTAATCTCCACTTGCCACTTTTTCCTCACCTGTCGCGTCATTTGCCAGACACAGTCGATGAACTGCACAAAGAGAGGCGAGCGCTCAGAGTTTGCGTGATTCCCGTCTCCATGTCCCACACGCTAACAGACAGAGGTAGATGAAGATGCAGTGAGATGTTTGTACACATTCAGTGCAGTGGGTGTTTTTCCTTACATGCAGAATGTTTCTGACCGAAGCGAAGCGGTGTCCGAAGCTCAGCCATTCCTTCTCCAGCAGCACCTGGAAGCCCCTGAGCGAGCGGTAGTGCGCGTCCAGCATGAGCATGGCCAGAGAGGTGAGCTGAGCCGTGCGGTCCCAGCCATCACTGCAGTGCACCACCACTGACGTCTTACCCGACTCGATTCGGTCTGCGATGCGAACCGCACCTGCTAGCAAGAGCTACAGAAAAACAAAAACAACAGTATTTAATTTGATTTAAATATCTAAATGGTAGTGAGAAAAAAAAGGTTAGATTTTAATTTGCATACTACATCAATTATGCTCGTCTTTGCCCGTTCATTTAAAGGTATCTTGAGTGAAACGGCTCTATAGTTAACAAAGCACATAAAAAAGACCTGGGGCCTGATGTATAAACGATGCGTACGCACAAAATGGGCATAGAAATATGCGTATGCATTTTTCCACACACATATCGGGATTTATAAAAAATAAACTTGGCGTAAATAAGTGCGCACCGTAAGGATGCTCTTGACCGTGCGTACGCACTTTTTTAGAAGAGTATGGGTTTTGACGACATCGATGGTGAGTAAAATGTATTTTTGGTCACTATTAGAGAATCTAAAGAAAATTATACATCTACAGAAAGATAATTCAAATATAATTTTACATTCCTATATTATCACTTGAAGCAAACATCCATCCCTTCTTAAATGACCGTGCGTTGGGCCGTTTAGTGAAACTGACGCACATATAGCCTATAATCTAACGGCAGATGAAGTAAAAGCGTAAATCTTCATTATGAGTCCAAATCATATATACAGTCCATTTTCACAATAACAGTTTAAATAAATAAGAGAATGGTTTAAACTATGTTTTACTTCTGATATAAACATTTAGATTAAATATGCCATTCTCATTAATGGAGTTAAACACTTAAACTACATGAAATCATTACTGAGAAGTTACAAAAAAAATATATTCAATATATAGAAATAGACCTATTTGTTGTGGATGCAATGCTTTTGAACACTTTTCTTCTGGCATGCTGTGTTTAAATGTTTTAACTGATAGCTAATAGAAGATTGTATGAGAAAATTGTTTCGTGCAAATAATGCACAACCATGTCTATCTGTTTCCATTAAAATATAAATCAATTAAAAATACTATTTGGCCAGTGGAAAAGATTGAGAAAAACTTTCTCTGAAATGTATTTAACACTATTTGATTTATTCATTCAAAAACAAGGCAAGGATCGGCTACTAAAAAAAATTTGTTTGTAATAATGTGACGGCATTTCATATTTTCCTAACGTCTTGTACCGTTAAACTTGGTATCACGTGGATTAATAATCATATGCAAATGATATGCAGATGAGGATATGCATATTTAAACTAGGCGTTGTAATCTCCATATATGGTCATTTCGGGGAGGAGACGCACGTGCGCATAATCTCCCGCTGACTGGGATTTATAAAGTGAATTCTGCGCAGGTTCTGTCGTACGAACGGTTTTATAAATCTGAAAACTTTTGTGTGTACGCAAATTCTTCTTTAGAAGATTTTTATGAATCCAGCCCCAAATGGCGACTTCATCAAGTGTCTCTCGACAGAATCAGCCAATTATTTGCTTGCTTGTAAATTAAAGTGAATGAAATATTTTAAAACATACAGAACGGAGAAAAAAAAAATCGATCAAAAAATTTTTTCATCGATTTTTACGACCACCTGATTCGATCATGGCTTTGAAAACGAGCATGGTGTAGTGACATAATCCAGATCCTCACCCTGATGTATTCCAGCCAGTGCGTTGAATCCACAGATGAGAACCAGTGCTGTTGGTCGATGGCAGGATACACCACCTCCTTGAGTTTCCGAAGGGATTCTCTCATCACGTGTATGTTGGGGATCTCCAGAAAGTTCAGCTCCACATTGATGTAGAAACTCTCATTCTCATATCCTCCATCTTTGGTCTATAAATGTGGAGCCACATATAAGCCATTCCAGAAAATCTGGTACAGTAGTGGGTTTGTTGCTGGCACAAGACAGTATATAATATAGCTTGTTTACACCACAGATTGAAAAATAAAAAAGGTAATTGCGACTTTTTTTTCTCTCACAATTGCGAGTTTACATCTCGCAATTCTGACTTTATAACACGCAATTGCGACTTTATATCACGCTATTCTGACTTTACATCTCGCAATTCTGAGATATAAAGTCATAATTGCGAGATATAGACAGAATTGTGAGATATAAAGTCAGAATTGTGAGATATAAAGTAAGAAATGCGAGATATAAAGACAGAATTGCGTGATATAAAGTCAGAATTGCGAGATATAGACAGAATTGTGAGATATAAAGACAGAATTGCGAGATATAAAGTAAGAAATGCGAGATATAATGTCAGAATTGCGAGATATGTCAGAATTGCGAGATATAAAGTCAGAATTGCAAGATATAGACAGAATTGCGAGATATAAAGACAGAATTGCGAGATATAAAGTCAGAATTGCGAGATATAAAGTAAGAAATGCGAGATATAAAGACAGAATTGCGAGATATAAAGTCAGAATTGCGAGATATAAAGTCAGAATTGTGAGGTAAAAAGACAAAATTGCGAGATATAAAGTCAGAAATGCGAGATATAAAGTCAGAATTGCGAGATATAAAGTCAGAATTGCGTGATGTAAAGTCAGAATTGCGAGATATAAAGTCAGAATTGTGTGATATAAAGTCAGAATTGCGAGATATAAAGTCAGAATTGCGAGATGTAAAGTCAGAATTGTGAGATATAAAGTCAGAATTGTGAGGTAAAAAGACAAAATTGCGAGATATAAAGTCAGAAATGCGAGATATAAAGTCAGAATTGCGAGATATAAAGTCAGAATTGCGTGATGTAAAGTCAGAATTGCGAGATATAAAGTCAGAATTGCGAGATATAAAGTCAGAATTGCGAGATATAAAGTCAGAATTGTGTGATATAAAGTCAGAATTGCGAGATATAAAGTCAGAATTGCGTGATGTAAAGTCAGAATTGCGAGATATATAGTCAGAATTGTGTGATATAAAGTCAGAATTGCGAGATATAAAGTCAGAAATGTGAGATATAAAACTATTCTGAGGGGGAAAAATGTTAGTCTTTTTTCCCCCTTATAATTGGCCTGGTAACTCGCAACTGCGACTTTATATCTCACAATTCTGAGAAAAGATGTCAGAATTTCGTGATATAAACTTGCAATTATGTGTTATAAAATCAGAATTTCGAAATGTAATCTCGCAATTGTGAGGAAAAAAAAACTTTATTTCTCAGAATTGCGACTTTATTTTCTCGCAATTGCGACTTTACACTCACCTAAAGGATTATTAGGAACACCAAACTAATACTGAGTTTGACCCCCTTTCACCTTCAGAACTGCCTTAATTCTCAACATGGGGACAGAACAGCATGTCATGCAATAATTGGAAAAACAAAGTAATTTGCATGACTTGTTTAAAAAAGTAACTCGATATTTTGCTGTAAATTTCAAAGTAATCCGTTACTTTACAAAGTAATCTGCTCACGTAACTCGCATTACCCCCAACACTGGCTGCAGTATTTGTTCTTTAAAACGGTTTCTTACTTTGTTGGTGTCAGCCACAGTGGACTGGCGAGCATCAAAGATGCAGAGCTTGTGAGACTGAGCGTTGGCGTCGAGTATCGTCTGAAGGTACCGTTCGTCCTCCCTGCAGCGACGGTCTGACGGGCCCACCTGTGGCTGACTGCAGCGCACTATAGCGGCCTGACTCTCGGGGTGGATCCAGGACAGCACCTGAGGGAATGAGATTACATGACAGAACGAATAAAACAGCGTAGCGAAAAACCGGCGTTTTGATAGGTTATATTCACGTGGTAATACCGTCTCTCATTTTCGAGTGTGTTCCGTATTTGCAAATCGGTCTGAATTTATAAATAATGGTGATAATGAAAAGGCAAATTAAAAAGTAAGTATACAACTCAGCCACTTGATATCACTGCTTTATGTGAAAGTGACATGTGGTAAACCATAGTTGGAATTTGTCCTATGCATTTAACCCATCACACACATTCGAAGCAGTGAGTAGTGAACACACACTGCAACTGAGAATCAAACCCGGGAAGTGTGTGCGAAACACTCCTTGATTCGTTGCTGCCCTTTCGGTTTAATCTATACACATCCAGATGGCGAAGTAGTCGCTGTGCTTTTCAGATCCTCCAGGTCTTTCCGTAGGTCTTTTTCAGATCCTTTTTCAGATCCTCCAGGTCTTTTTTTTTTAGTGGGAAATTTCGTTTTTGTGATCATATTGTCGGTGTCGGGCGGAAACCTCGCATCTCCAAAACACATGCTTTTCAGGAAATGGGAAAATCACTGTAACATTTAAACTGGTTGTGGTTTTAGCCACTTTGTGTGTGTCATTACATTATTAACACTTGACCAAAATCAAGTTTAAATGCACTCTAAAAAATGCTGGGTTGTTTTAACACAAATGTTGGGTTAAAAATGTAATTTAAAATTTTAACCCAACTGCAGCTTTCACGTTTAACTGTAATTTTTGTTAATTACATTTTTAACCCAACATTTGGGTTTGTCCATATTTTACCCAAATTTGGGTTGAAACAACCCAGCATTTTTTTAGAGTGCGACGTTTTTGACCAGCGAATGTCGGACATAATGTTTCACATAATATAATATAATTTCACATATATAATAGTTTCACAAATATAATTAATGATGCTGATATATAAAGTATTCTCTATGTATTTATATTGCATTAGAATACGTTTTGGAATTGATAAATGTATATCTGTTAGTAAACTGATATTTATGTACCCTCTCATTCTTTTTATTTTTTATTTTAATTATTTAATTTTTTATTTTATTTATTTTCTGTTCTTGTTGAGGCATGTGAAATATGTTGTATGAGAAATTACAATGTACATGTTACTTGATGTTCACAATAAAGCATTACAAAAAAAAAATAAAATAAAAATAAATAAAAAAATAATAATGTTTTATTCGCCATTAGAACGGCTGCATCTGAGCCAATAAGTGTTACGAATTACAATTTATACGTTTACTGTAGCTATAAGTGGGCATTACATTTTTTTCTGTCATTTGGCCCTATTAAAGATGAAGGGTATTTAAGTCAGGATTGACCGTGACTCGACGACAAACATATATGTATATTAGGGCTGTGCAAAAGTTAATTGCGATTAATCGCATCCAAAATAAAAGTCTGTGTTTACATAATATATTTGTGTGTGCTGTATATAATTATTTTGTATATATAAATACCTATGCATGCATGTATATATTTAAGAATTATTTGCGCTTAAATTCTGTATATATTTATAAATACATAATCTATATTATATAAATATAAATATTTTATATATGAATAACACATTTTCTTAAATATATACATGCATGTGTGTGTATTTATATATACAAAATAATTATATACAGCACACAAACTTTAGGGCCAATTATATATTATAATATGTTATGTAAACATTTAATATATTATAATATATAATATATATATATATATTATAATATATTATAATATATAATATAATATATATAATATATAATATTATAATATATAATATAATATATTATATTTAAATTATAATATATTATATATTATAATATATTATGTAAATTATATATTATAATATATTATGTAAACACAGACTTTTATTTTGGATGCGATTAATCGCTATTAATTTTTGCACAGCCCTAATATATATATATACATTTAGTTTTTTAGTCGCGGCTAAAAATTAAGATTTTGGACGTGGTTTTTGAACACTAAAAAAAAAAATGGGTAAAATTCAACAAATTGAGCATGGAGCCGCATTGAGATCTCCATATCTACGAGACTGAAGCAGATAGGGCTTTGAAAATGGAGAGTCCAAGAGACAAATTAGTTGAGAACCAGAGAACTATGATAGCACTGATGACAATACAGTCATATAGTATTAGAGGATGTTTCAATTGACCAAACAAAGGCTTAATTTAACGGTTTAACAAGAAAAACAAACAAACAAAAAAACCTTCTTACAGGGAAACGCCGTTTGGCCCTAAAGGCCGCCACTCTCTTCAGTTCGTCCTCGGTGACGTTTGAAGGCAGGACCAGCAGAGCAGGATACGTCTCACACACCTCATAACTGCTGTTCACTTTACTGATGATCCAGCTCTCGTTTGGAAGACCCTGCCATCAGAACATACCGCAATACCGAAATGATCACCTGTCCTGATACAAACATTTAGCATATGATATGGTGAGTGTTGATGACAGTCCTTACCTGTCTCTTGTACTCAGCGATCGGGTCGTAGATCTTCCAGCCGTCTTCTGGAAACTTCTCTCGGTATTTAAAGGCAAAGAGAGGCTGAGGGAAGAGAAGGAATGCGTATCATTAAACACACTGAAACATCGTCAGCTAGCACATCCTCACGCGAGTGTTTTCAAGAAGTCGTACCAGGTTGTGTGAGAGAGGGAACGCATACTTGGACATTATTTCAAACACCTCCAAATCGCTCTGTCCCTCCTTCTTGTACGCAAACCGGGGGTTTCTCAGGTCCTGTGAGAAGAAATGGTACATTTTAAAGTGTGTGCGAGAGAATAGAAAGCTAAGCTGACACAGAAAAGGGGAGGGGCCTTGTATAGAAGCTTGTCTCCGCAACAGTATAAAAAAATTAAGTTAATTGCGTCTTTTTCTCTCTCGTAATTGTGATCGTATATCTAGCAATTCTGAGAACTCGCAATTGCAACTTTATATCTCGCAATTCTGACTTTAAAAACGCAATTCTGACTTTATATCACGCAATTCTGACTTTATATCTCACAATTCTGACTTTAAAAACACAATTCTGACTTTAAAAACGCAATTCTGACTTTAAATCTTGCAATTCTGACTTTAAAAACGCAATTCTGACTTTATATCTCGCAATTCTGACTTTATATCTCACTGTTGTGAGTTTATATCTCGCATTTCTGACTTTATATCTCGCAATTCTGACTTTATATCTCGCAATTCTGACTTTATATCTCGCTGTTGTGAGTTTATATCTCGCAATTCCGACTTTAAAACGCAATTCTGACTTTATATCATGCAATTCTGACTTTATTTCTCGCAATTCTGACTTTATATCTTGCTGTTGTGAGTTTATATCTCGCAATTCTGACTTTAAAATGCAATTCTGACTTTATATCATGCAATTCTGACTTTATTTCTCGCAATTCTGACTTTATATCTCGCAATTCTGACTTTATTTCTCGCAATTCTGACTTTATATCTTGCTGTTGTGAGTTTATATCTCACAATTCTGACTTTAAAATGCAATTCTGACTTTATATCATGCAATTCTGACTTTATTTCTCACAATTCTGACTTTATATCTCGCTGTTGTGAGTTTATATCTCGCAATTCTGACTTTAAAATGCAATTCTGACTTTATATCTCGCAATTCTGACTTCATATCATGCAATTCTGACTTTATAACTCACAATTCTGACTTTATATCATGCAATTCTGACTTCATACCTCGCTGTTGTGAGTTTATATCTCGCAATTCTGACTTCATATCATGCAATTCTGACTTTATAACACAATTGTGATTTTATATCATGCAATTCTGAAAAAAAAAGTCAGATTTGCGAGATGTAAACTTGCAATTGCGAGAAAACATATATATATATATATATATATATATATATATATATATATATATACACATACATTTTTTACCTTTTTTAAAATATTTTTTATTCAGTGACAGAAACAAGCTTCCATAGGTCAAGAGCCAAAGAAGGGTGGAAAAAGAAGAAAACTGATTTGTCCTTTGCCTTGCAGACTATCTCAAGTCCTTGAGTGTTGTCTCCGTGACTCTGAACAGCGATAGACTCAAGTCTGCTTACGGCTCCAAGATTCACATCCAGAACAAATGGAGAATCCTTATGCAAACACAGAAACAACCTTAATAACCGATCAAATCATTTGTGCTCGTTGAGATCTGAGGAAACACTCTGGAAAAAAAAGCACTAAATTAATCAATCTACGGACACAGTAACTCAAAATTTGTCTGATACCGATAATTCTTTATATTTGAAATCCGATAACCGATATATTGACAGATAAATCTAAATCCAAATTTTTATATAATTTTTGAAAGACTGATTACAATACAAAAGTCTTACCATTTAAATTCATATTCATGTCCCAAGCCATACTTCCCTTTTTAATCTCCCGGACCCCTCCGGGTTTGTTAACTCCCGTAATTTGCATGGCCCAAACTCCTTTATGAATAATCGGACCAATATGTTTGTCTAACGTTAACCAGTTGCCAGATCTTGTATTAAATGCATTATATTCACATACACAAATGTTAACAGCTATGTCCCAAGCACACAATTATAATGTTCTCATTAAATGTAGCCTAAATGACAGACTTGCATGGCTCATTTCCGTTGTGTTGTGGATTAATTTCGTTGTGAACTTATGTTTGCTTGTTAAATTTCATTGTGTTGTGCACTTGGGTACTCGATAATGTAAAAACAGGTAGAAGAGTGTGTTTATTACCCGTGTCAGGCTCTTAAAGTAGAGCTTGTAATCAGTGATGGTGAGAGTCCCTCGCACAACCCCAGAGAATGGACAGATATACATGACGTCTTTGACTGTGAAAACACCACAGCGTACAAAGGTTATCTACCATTGTTGTTGCATATGCGTGGAAGACACTTATTCCTAACCTATACTACCTAAAAATGACAACTATAATATTTAAAGCCTTGTCCTAAATGATATCTTATTATGTTTAACTTGCTATACTTCATGGTGGTTCTGTGTTGTTTATGGTAAACCACGAATGCACACGTGTTAAGCTTCTTACCGATAGCCTTGATGGTTTCTCCAGGAACACGTGGAGCCTCCTCCATTTGAGCCTGCTTATTTCCTTCTCTGAGTGCCTGTGACACATTGAAACAAACACATTTTGATATGATTAAATGCACATAATTTTCCAATTAAGGTCCATATTCTGAATGAGCTTTTTTTTCTGATCAGATTTTCTAAAAATGTATTTAAATCATCCAAAATTCTGGGGTTTTTTTGCCAGCTGTCCATGCTTATTTGAATTTCCAGAATCTAGAATGATGGCTTTTTGCAATTAGGTAATGCGCGTACTACATAATCAGAATACGTCAAACTCACCACCATTTTTGCCACATTTGAATGTATTTCAAAACACATTTGCATTTCATGAGATTTTTTGCTAAATCTGATCGGGTTTCAATCTGATAAGCACAAAAATCTAATTTAGACTAATAGTCTGAATGAGGCTTTACAAAACACACACATGCACGTAAGCTCACGTTAAACAAGAATTAAACAAATGGTGGTTTACACTCAAAAAAATGAACTAGGGAGGTTGTGCACTTTACATAATATATTTATATATACAGTCAGGTCCATAAATATTGGGACATTGACACAATTCTAATCTTTTTGGCTCTATACACCACCACAATGGATTTGAAAAGAAACGAACAAGATGTGCTTTAACTGCAGACTTTCAGCTTTAATTTGAGGGTATTTACATCCAAATCAGGTGAACGGTGTAGGAATTACAACACTTTGTAAATGTGCCTGCCACTTTTTAAGGGACCAAAAGTAATGGGACAATTGGCTTCTCAGCTGTTCCATGGCCAGATGTGTGCTATTCCCTCATTATCCCATATACAAGGAGCAGATACAAGGTCCAGAGTTCATTTCAAGTGTGCTATTTGCATTTGGAATCTGTTGCTGTCAACTCTCAATATGAGATCGAAAGAGCTGTCACTATCAGTGAAGCAAGCCATCATCAGGCTGAAAAAACAAAACAAATCCATCAGAGAGATAGCAAAAATATTAGGTGTGGCCAAATCAACTATTTGGAACATTCTTAAAAAGAAAGAACGCACCGGTGAGCTCAGCAACACCAAAAGACCCGGAAGACCACGGAAAACAACTGTGCTGGATGACTGAAGAATTCTCTCCCTGGTGAAAAAAACACCCTTCACAACAGTTAACCAGATCAAGAACACTCTCCAGGAGGTAGGTGTTTGTGTGTCAAAGTCAACAATCAAGAGAAGACTTCACCAGAGTAAATACAGAGGGTTCACCACAAGATGTAAACCATTGGTGAGCCTCAAAAACAGGAAGGCCAGATTACAGTTTGCCAAACAACATCTAAAAAAGCCGCCACAGTTCTGGAACAACATCCTATGGACAGATGAGACAAAGATCAACTTGCACCAGAGTGATGGGAAGAGAAGAGGAAAGGAACTGCTCATGATCCAAAGCATACCACCTCATCAGTGAAGCATGGTCGTAGTGTCATGGCTTGGGCATGTACGGCTGCCAATGGAACTGGTTCTCTTGTATTTATTGATGATGTGACTGCTGACAAAAGCAGCAGGATGAATTCTGAAGTGTTTCGGGCAATATTATCTGCTCATATTCAGCCCAATGCTTCAGAACTCATTGGACGGCGCTTCACAGTGCAGATGGACAATGACCCGAAGCATACTGCGAAAGAGTTTTTTAAGCGAAAGAAGTGGAATGTTATGCAATGGCCAAGTCAATCACCTGGCCTGAATCCGACTGAGCATGCATTTCACTTGCTGAAGACAAAACTGAAGGCAAAATGCCCCAAGAACAAACAGGAACTGAAGACAGTTGCAATAGAGGCCTGGCAGAGCATCTCCATGGATGAAACCCAGCATCTGGTGATGTCTATGCGTTCCAGACTTCAGGCTGTAATTGACTGAAAAGGATTCGCAACCAAGTATTAAAAAGTGAAAGTTTAATTTATGATTGTTAATCTGTCCCATTACTTTTGGTCCCTTAAAAAGTGGCAGGCACATTTACAAAGTGTTGTAATTCCTACACCATTCACCTGATTTGGATGTAAATACCCTCAAATTAAAGCTGAAAGTCTGCAGTTAAAGCACATCTTGTTCGTTTCTTTTCAAATCCATTGTGGTGGTGTATAGAGCCAAAAAGATTAGAATTGTGTCAATGTCCCAATATTTATGGACCTGACTGTAGATTACTTATAATAATTATATTTTTTGACTTTAAATGTTTTTTTCTATTAAGATCTATGTAATTGTGTCTCAACTTAACAGTACAAAATGCTAATGTGTTGTCTAAACACAAACCATTTATGTTAAGTAAAAAAAAGTAATTTTATTGTATTCAATCTGCTTAAATCTACAAACAACTTAAGTTTACTTAATCCGTTTGTGTTGGATTACATGATTGATTTGTGTTGCCTTAACTGAAACTGTGCTTTTAGTTCCCAGCATGCTTTGCATATGGTTGAATTAAGAGAGAATACGTGTTAAAATTAAGTGTTATTTTATGTTTTTTTTTTTTTTTTTTAGAAATTTAGAAAAGGGGAAGACTTGATAGTGTATAATAGTGTTTAATGTTAAAATTACATTGGAATTATTAAACCATTTAAATTACAGTGGGTTACCATTGTGGAGATGAGTGGAGCATTTTGTTAGCCTGTCGACTGATTTCATTATTTTCAATTGCTTTGAATGAAGGAGCATGTAAATCTTAGCATTCAAGATGCTAATATGTGCTTCTGCTAGCAAATAACTTGCTAAAGTCTATCAATTTAATTAAATGTCACTGAATCAAATGAAATATAAATGGATGAATGAATATAATAAAATGCCTTTGAATCATGTCAGGAAGCCTTTAAAAATTCACGTTGAGACTACTTAAATTGGGTAATTTAAAATTACATAACTCCATTATGTTGAAGTTACATAAACAAATTATGTTTGTTTAACGTAATCCAGTTATGTGGAACCTGTTGACAAATTAAAATTAATTAAAGCCAACATAATATATATATATATATATTTTTTTTTTTTGAGTGTAGAAAAATACCTCTCTAGATACAAAAACACTCTGTATGTGTTTTCCTTTCCACCACTCCCAAACTTTAAGTTCTCTCTCTGCCTAAAGCAAACAGCCAGTCCAACGTTTGAGGCTGTGAACTAAAAGCGGAAGGCAGAGCTGTAATTCAGAGGACTGAAGAAAAAAGGGAATATGCACTTCACATAAACTCTGGTGAATTTAGCACTAAAACTCCATGCATTATCTTTTAAGATCCCATGAACACACAAGTACATGTTTTGGCCCTGAAAAAGCCGTTTATGTCAGCAAGCAGTAGGGAGTTCAGCAGGATGAGGTCTGATCCACCCACAGTGAAAGAAGTGTTTGGCAACCTCGTGGACACGGACGAATCCGAGAATTCAGTCATTCTGTTGCGGTCCAGCTGCAGGACAACGACAGCACTGTGGAATTCAACAGGCTTGACCTTCACCGAGACAAAAGATCCATGGAGATCTGTTCAGCATTATGCTAATAAAGCCCTAGAAAGATGGCACGGGGTGGTGATATTTCATAATGGCATATGAGTCAAGTCATTTGTATTTATGTTATGTGCTACATCAATAATGGAGGAAAAGGCATATGGCAGATTAAAATACAAATCATGCTCTTTCGACAGCATCTGCGACACAGAACATAATTTACACTGGGTAAAAACTGAAACTGTGTTCACAGTAATAAATCTAAAGTGCTTTTGCAGGCAAGCATGAACATAAATGATATCCAAATATTATAATGCAACGCATTTACATGGACAACAAAATGATGGTAAACAGATAAAAAAAAAACAGTTCATTATAATAATGATGCAAGAAATCCACATTTCCAAGATTTTACGGATGGCCGGACAGACAGACAGACAGACGAAGGGATAGATAGATAGATAGATAGATAGATAGATAGATAGATAGATAGATAGATAGATAGATAGATAGATAGATAGATAGATAGATAGATAGATAGATAGATAGATATACACTCACTTAAAGGATTATTAGGAACACCTGTTCAATTTCTCATTGATGCAATTATCTAATCAACCAATCACATGGCAGTTGCTTCAATGCATTTAGGGGTCAAGACAATCTCCTGAACTCCAAACTGAATGTCAGAATGGGGAAGAAAGGTGATTTAAGCAATTTTGAGCGTGGCATGGTTGTTGGTGTCTGAGTATTTCCCAATCTGCTCACTTACTGGGATTTTCACACACAACCATTTCTAGGGTTTACAAAGAATGGAGTGAAAAGGGAAAAACATCCAGTATGCGGCAGTCCTGTGGGCCAAAATGCCTTGTTGATGCGAGAGGTCAGAGGAGAATGGGCCGACTGATTCAAGCTGATAGAAGAGCAACTTTGACTGAAATAACCACTCGTTACAACCGAGGTATTCAGCGAAGCCACAACACACACAACCTTGAGGCGGATGGGCTACAACAGCAGAAGACCCCACCGGGTACCACTCATCTCCACTACAAACAGGAAAAAGAGGCCACAATTGGCAAGAGCTCACCAAAATTGGACCATTTAAGACTGGAAAAATGTTGCCTGGTCTGATGAGTCTCGATTTCTGTTGGTAGAGTCTGAATTTGGCGTAAACAGAATGAGAACATGGATCCATCATGCCTTGTTCCCACTGTGCAGGCTGGTGGTGGTGGTGTAATGGTGTGCGGGATGTTTTCTTGGCACACTTTAGTGCCAATTGGGCATCGTTTAAACGCCACGGCCTACCTGAGCATTGTTTCGGACCATGTCCATCCCTTTATGGCCACCATGTCCCCATCCTCTGATGGCTACTTCCAGCAGGATAATGACCAAGTCAAAAAGCTGGAATCATCTCAAATTGGTTTCTTGAACATGTCAATGAGTTGACTGTACTAAAATGGCCGCCACAGTCACCAGATCTCAACCCAATAGAGCATCTTTGGGATGTGGTGGACAAATCTCCATCAACTGCAAGATGCTATCCTATCAATATAGGCCAACATTTCTAAAGAAGGCTTTCAGCACCTTGTTGAATCAATGCCACATAGAGGTACACAGTATTAGTATGGGGTTCCTAATAATTTTAATGAGTGTAGACTGGATCTTTATTTTATTTGGATGTAAGTGTCTTGAAACAGTCTATTTCTGTTTGTAAGTAATCATGTCAAATTGTTAACGGAGTCACACACACAAACACACACAGAGAAAGACTTGCCGAAGAGGGGGCAGTCTGTTGAGGGTCACTGTCCAAGAGAAATCCTTTAACCTCCACATCACAGTCCTGCACCAAAGAAACACCACAACACCACAGAAAAAACAGAGATCGATGAGGAAAGAGAAAGAAAAAGAGACCAGAAAGATGCAATCATTTCAAGAAACTATGAGAACTACAAGCTTTCGTGCAAGGTCAAAAAAGGGCTTATACACATTTTGTATCGCTTTATATTTTTCCATAAGGGTTAAATGTTAGTCACCAAAAACTCTGAAAAGAACATTATGATACGGATTGGGATGGGTGAAAGTATTTTAATATAAAAAAGGACATTTTTATGTTTCAATACTGGGTATTTTTGGACTGGAGAGAGAAGTTCTGAAATTTACAATTTGTTATCATAGTCGGCTTTTTCTTTTATTTAAAAAGCAGAATTTACATTAAATTGACAATGTCAGGATCAGAGGTTCTGCATAATTAACAGAAAAGTAGATCTTCAATGTTTGACGTTCCATAGCTTTTATCCCCCTGAATGTATAATAAAATTGGTCCATCCATATGACCTGTGCACTATATTGCTAATCATCCAATAGCTGTGTGTGAGGAACGGACAGATTTTCCATCTTTTCAGAGAATCAGTTGATCTAGTTCATAAAACTGGTCTGAATAATGTTGTGTTCAACAGATTTAATGATCTGGTTAACACAGCATGCTATTTTTATGACTCCTTTATGATTCTAGGATATGGCCAGGAGAAAATAACCCTTTATGTTCCACCGAAAGGGTTTTATAACAAAACGAGGAGTAGATAATTTCTTTTTCATATGAAATTTGTCAGAAACAAGTAGACTTGACAAAATAACTTGATCAGCAATGTTCTGATCCACTGTGGTTTCATGACAAAAACAGCTGTTATCTAAACTGTGTGCTGACTCTTGCATAAGAGTGTATAAACTAAAAACACTGGGTGGAGATCTCTGGCAATGCATTAAAAAAAAAAAAAAACAGAAACCTGTTTTGAGTTAGTGAGCATTTACATGCATGCGGTCTACATATTGCCACACATTGATGAAATATAAGTGCAAAAATAAAATAAAAACATGAATAAATCAGGGAACATAAGTGCCACAAGTATCCACAAAACAAAAGAAAGCAGATGCTTTCTTTGTAAAAGTAATGCAATCCAAACGGAAAGAGATCTGTGTTGAGAATTTCTTAAAAATAAATAATAATAATTAATATACACATACCTTGCACTCTCTAGAAATCGTCTCTGAGCTGATGGATCCAGAGATTGGACTTGACATTGTGGCTGCAATCAGTTGTTTGCACCATTCAACATGAGCCCCTGTGGGACTATAATATAAAAGTGTTAGTGAGTTACGCAATACTTCTGACAATAATATATGCAAGTTATAAGCGCACTCAGTGAGCATTTGCTCATGTTCAGCTGGCTCTTATTCACCCCAATAGTTAATCATTCTTCTTAACTACCATATGTTGTTGACACAGAAATCTGTAGTTTATGTACTTTTATATTCATACTTAGTAAAATGTATTGAGAACTGGCGGAAATTATATATATATATATATATATATATATATATATATATATATATATATATATATATATATATATATATGAAGAGTTCAGATGCAAAAGCCTCTAAATGCCATTTGAAATTTTCTTCTTTAATGATGATTTTTATCAAACTTGTATATTTAAGTTCAGTAATTCAGTAATTTCACTTAAATGGCAATGATAATTACCTATTAATTTGTTATTTAAGTAAAATTACTGAACTTAAATACACAAGTTTGATAAAAATCATCATTAAAGAAGAAAATTTCAAATGGCATTTAGAGGCTTTTGCATCTAAACTCTTCATATATATATATATATATACTATTAGTAACTCAGCCAATTACATGGCACGGCTGGTCACGTGATATCAACACAGCAGCGCCCATGAGGGGGCGACCCGCCGCACTGAATAACAAAACCTTTTTATAAGACTATGTTTGGAGTCATGTATGCGTGGATCATTTATATAAAATAATATTTATAACCACAGTTTATTCCATGATTAAAACATTAATTAGCTATAAAAAGTGCACCTTTAATAATACAAAAAGTCATCCTGATAAAGTAGTCTACTCTCTTATCAGCATGTCTGGTTATGAGACAACACCTCATTCAAACAAAGTAACGTTCAGTCCAAGGATTTTATTTGCATAAAAAGTCACTCAGTAACTAAACCGAAGAACGGGCTGAAACATCAGGTTTATGACACCGCGTCATCTCTCGCAACCAACGCGACTTGCAAAAACGCATCCACGCCACTGATGGAGTAGATGGGGTGTCATCGAATATAAAAGGGGTGTTATTGACACTAACCTGTCTGGGGTTTCGGGGTTTGACTGTGGTGCGGTCTGTCGCTTGTCCATCCTCTATTGTAAGCTTACAGATGATCAAAATCACGCTATGTTGCATGTCCAAGGCTCATCGTGTGCCATACAACAGATAACGCTAAAACTTTGTGACTCGCAGAGACGCGAAAGCCTTGGGATATCGCTCATAAATGTTAATCAGGTCTGTGCTGCGCAAGCTTCCAATGGTGATGGCTTGCTCATGAATATTAATTACGTTGCGTCGATATCGTCCAATGGCAAAGACTTAAGTCATGAATATTAACACTCAGCTTTAAACACAGTAACCTCGCCTCCCGCACCGCCACGCCAGCGCTAATAAATATAAACAAGACTACGTTACCCAGAATGCAATAGCGTGAGGTAATGTTTGGAAAGCGTTTAAAATCTTGCGGGTGAGCTCCCATCTGGCTCGGAACAGTTCTTCCCCCAAATCCAAATCCTCTCCAAATCCCAAATCCTGCCTTCTTAGCAGCTATTCACAATTAATGGGGAAAAACACAACGAAAATGTCCTTACAACAACGCTCCCATATTTATTTTTGAAGTGTTGAATCCTCATTTCCCCTGAAATGATTAACCACACGTCTGTGTTCTATTTTTATATTACAAGAGCCCTGTTATTCTTACTACCTCACTATAAATGAACACTATATTTATGATCACGTGTTACAAATGCGCGTATTGAAGATATATGCACCAGAGAAACGTGGGCGCCGTCATCTTTAGAATATTATTAAGTGTTGTGAGAGATAAAATGACCCATCCACATATTTTTTTATACCACTTATCCACCCTGCTACACAATAATTTAATAAAAATAGCACACACATTAATAATTAAGTGACATTAATGAAAATGTATTGGAGTATCAAAGTAACACTTTAAAAACGCAGTTGTATCTGAAAACGAAAAATGTAAAATTATGCATCTGTGCGAAAGTAGCCTACAATTCAAACATATTATATAGGTCTATGTATTTTCTAATTGTGTTTTTAAGTTGGGACATACGTTGTCTAAAATAAGTTCTCTTGTTTTTCCATCATTGTTTCTATTTAATAAATGGTTAAATGTATGTACTCAAGCTTGACCTAATACATTTTTAATAGTTTTACATCACCGTGTCATGATTACACACAAAATCTTTTAGAAAGTTTGATTTTTCACATTTTATGATGTCCAAAAGACACAGAATACAGGACCCAAACACTGTGTATAGTTTACTATAGTGACTGACCCAAACACTGTGTATAGTTTACATCTGGAAGACGTATTTTTAAGAGTGTTTGCTCATCTGCAATAAGTCTACAGGACGTTTCCTGTCAGATGTCAAATAGACGTTTAGAAGATGTCAGTTTCACATGCATTCTAAATCATTAGGCTACATCTTAAAGACATCTTCTAAACAACTATTTGACATCTGACAGGAAACGTCCAATAGACGTATTACAGATGAGCAAAAACACTCTTAAAAATACGTCTTCCAGATGTAAACATCACATCAAATAGACTTGTGCTCTCTGCGTATTTTGTGTCAATGTTCACTATTACGGATGAGAAGCAGCAGAGGGAAGAAGATGAACTGGGATGTGTACCGTCCACACATCTTTATGGCCCCTAGAATACATTGGTTCACTGAGCCAACGCGGGTTTGAGAGTCTTGTGAGGTATTTCACACTGAGTTCAGTCAAGCAGGCCGCAGTCTCCAGCTCTCTCATCTCTTCACAGGGAACATCCTCGGGACAACGCCATGTCTCCCCAACGTCAACCAGACCTGCACATATGCATTGGATTATATAGATAGACTAGACACACAACCAGTGTTGTAGTCAAGACCATCTCACTCGAGTCCGAGTCGGAGTCGAGACCGAGACCAGAGAGAGTCGAGTCCGAGTCAAGACCGAGTCCATAGAGAGTCGAGTCCGAGACCAGAGACGGTCGAGTCCGAGTCGAGACCGAGAGACCAGTGAGGGTTGATTACCTAATTTACTTTTATTTACTAAGAGAATTTTTATTTTTTTTTACTGAATTTACTTAGAGTTTAAAAAATATGATTTTCAATATGAAATATGACAATCAATTTAAAGAAATATTTTATTAATATACATCAATAATCATAAAAAATATTTTGAATTGAACTCGAGTGGACTCGGGAATAAGTCCGAGTCCTAAAAAAAAAATGTTCGAGTACGAGTCAATTCCAAGTCCAAATGCACACGAGTCCACGACAAGACCAAGACCATTAAAATATGGTCTCGAGACCGAGACGAGTCCGAGTCTCGAGTACTACAACACTGCACACAACCCCAAAATTCATTTGCATATGCAAATAATAAAGATGTGGTTGGGTAATGCTTGCTTGAAGCATTAAACAGTACTTTAATATTTAATATTCACCTGCTATAACACCACGTCCAAACCTGTCTCCAGACAGCAGAAGTTCCTCCGTTTGCTGGGTTGTCATTCCCAGCCTTTCAGTGAGGATGAGTCTCCAGTCCTCGTCTTCCCAGTCCTTCTGAGCGATGTGAACGGCTAGAGTGCAGTTCCGCATCTCTGACAGCAGGGGCCGCCAGCGGCTCTCTATCGTTTTCACGCCATTCAACACAAGGGTGGCGTACGGCTGGCGAAATGACAAGCAAGCCACCTCTAAACTCATCCTGAGAATACGCTATTGAACTCTTTATCTACAAATAACACGTTTTAAGTAAGTCGTAAGTACAGCACATTCCCGCTAGTGGTGCTTTATCCAATAGACATAAGGATAAGATTTGATCTGATGTACGACTGGATAGAGAGAGCGCTTCCTGTTTTTAAAATGTGTCTCAAAAAAAAAGACGAGACACTGTTATAAAATAAAGGACTCATGAAAGAAACAGCGCCCACTAGAGCTAGGACTTAAAATGATAGTTCAACCAAAACATGACATTCTGTCATTATTTACTTTCCAAACCTGTATGAGTTTCTTTCTGTTTAACACAAAAAATATATTTTGAAGCATGTTGGTAATCAAACAGTTTGGTAATCAAACTATGGAAGTCAATGGCTACAACTGTTTGATTACCAACATCCTTTAAAATACCTTCTTTTGTTTTCAACAGAAGAAAGAAACTCATACAGGTTTGGAACAACATGAGGGTGAGTAAACCATGACACAGTTTTTTTTTATTTTTGGTTGAACTATCCAACTGAAGCAAAACAAACAAACAAACAAACAGTAAATAAAGTATTCATCAATTTATCCTTGGTTACTTTTATTGTATTTCACAGTTGGATTTTTTTGTTTTACAAAATTCTATCGATGCAACTGACTCACTGGCCAATGGAAGATGATTCTGAACCACAGCACCAAAACATGTAGAAATTATTTTGGACCAAACTGTCTAACATTAAATAGAACATCTCATTCGTTTAGTCAGTGACCCATAACAGCTTGTTCCACAAGGTCACTTTCTCCCATGGTTGAACCTCGTGCCTCCAAATTCTGCTCCAATTCCCGAATCTGTCTCGCAAAGGCTCAGGAGAACTGTGCTCGCATCACTCCATCATGTCTTCCTCTGTTCTTGCAGCTTTCGGGCCTGATGAGTGACATGACTCTTTTAGTGGAGAACTATCGACCTTTGTAGTGTTTCCAGCTTTCTCAGTGTCTCAGTCCCATCAGTACGTGCTTTCATGCCCCGTGAGTATGTACAGGTTGCTCATGGCAGACGGATCATCCGTAGGAGTACTTTGCAAGATAATATCCCTGTGGAAACATTATATCATTAGTAAAGATGACATTTTTTTGTTTTTGCTCAACCACAGTGCGAAAACATACCTAGTTGTTCCCAAAACCTGAAAAACTCGACTTCTATCTGTGATCTCCTGGGTAACCTGAAATAAAAAGCATCATTTTTTTCCTTCCTTTCTCATACATCAGGGAATCCATCATTGTAATAGATGTCAGGTTTACCTCATTAGTTTGTAAACTCCTTCCTTTCAGACCATGTTTCCAGAAGGCAAGGACACTGTCCTGTAGGCAAACTTTAAAGACAGCCACATTACCACCAGATCCAACAAAATGATGGCTACATCTGACACGACTTACCCAGCGTCTGAATGGAAAACTCAAAAGCAAGCTCCGAGTTCTTCTGATGGCTCGGACACGCCTGCAGATTCACGACCTTCACTGTGTCTGAAACAGAATGGTTCGTTAATGGATTCGGTTCATTGGTTTGAAGGGGTGTAACAATACAGTACATCACACCACAATATATGTCGCAATACGAAAATGCATCATTGTGGATAGTGAAAAGACTAATTAAAAATTACTGTGAGAAAAAAATGAAAGTTTTAGTGTCAGTACTACAGTAAACTGCTATATATAATGTTAAATGTAATGTATAATAATGCAATCTGGGAATATTTGTGGGTCCTGATAATGCCAAATGTCTGATGTAACCAGTAAATCACTTTTGACCTGAAGGATTTTTCTAGTAATATAAGGAAAGTGCTATTGAGCATAGATAATTATGTATGTAAATATGACTTTTTAGTGAGGTTGAGAACGGATGAATGAATTAATTGATAGATGTTTTTGAGTGACTAATTATAACATTTTATATTGTATATTTTGTATTGTAATTCACCTGCTCGGGGACTGCAGATGGAAACTAGCTTAAGCTAAATCTAGTGCAAAGCATCTTTAATTAATGATTTTTTTTGCACATTGTCCATGACTGTTGAAATAAATAAATAAATGAAATGAATAAAAAGTGGCCTACATTATTTTAAATGCATCTAACGAGTGACAGGGTGGAAGCATATTCGTTTAAAATAATTTTTTCAGCTTCAGAATCCTGAAAATTTATTTTCTGGTGTCACTAATTGTCCATGCCTATTTATTTACGCCGACCATGTAATATCAAATTTAGCATTTTATTCAAACTTTTACTATATGTCTTGGAGTATCGCAATAATATCGTTGAGGGTATTGTTACACCCCTATTGGTTTGTAAAAACACAACAATCGTATTGTCAATAATGCACCTATAATGGAAGTCTATGGGGCTAGACACTGCACTGAAATAAATTATGAATTTCTGAGTTTAAATAAATTTAGATATTAGTGTGTGTGTGTGAGGGTATTTAAAGGTGCTTTTCCATTAAAATGTACCAGCTCGACTCGGCTCGCTTTTCGCACCGTTTTCCATTGCAGACAGTACCGCCAAAAATAGTACCCGGTTGTCATAGCGACGCCTTGCTGCCCTATCAAGCTCTCATTGGATCCTCTCTTCGGCCACCAAACAAAGGAAAGTCTGCACCTCCTCGTTTGACCGAGTTGCCATAATAATAGCAGTAAGTTTAGTAACTACACTCTTAGAAAAAAGGGTTCTATATATGTAGCATAGGGTTCTTTACTCGACTCCAAATGACATTTTATGCTAAAAAAGGTTCTATAATGACAAGAAAGAACCCGTTTGGCACAAAAAAGGTTCTTTATAGGCTATTATTCATTCATAAATTACATTATTCTGCAATATTTTGTAGTTGTAATTAAATTATTGTTTATTAAACTTAAAGGGTTAGTTCACCCAAAAATGAAAATTCTGTCAGTATTTACTCGCCCTCATGTTGTTCCAACCCCGTAAGACCTTCGTTCATCTTCGGAACACAAATTAAGATATTTAAGATATTAAGATCGCTTCTGTATACTAGTCCATAGGCTTCTTGAGGGAATGACACTTGCTGGCCTCCAAAAGTCATTAAAGACATCGTTAAAATAGTCCAAGTGACTACAGGGGCTCAATCTTAACTTTATCAAACGACGAGACCGGAGACGGGTGTACGTGATGACGTATTGACGTAGTGTGTGTGTGCGCGTTGGGTGCTAATTCAACATGGCAGCGCGCTGCTGCTAGAAAAACAAACGAACTTTTTTTTCTTTTTTTTTTTCCCTCACTCGCTTTTTCAACTACAAAATCAACCGTTTTAACCCTAACTTAAAACCTGGATTACAACTCGGACCTGGACCAACTGGAGTATTACATTGACCACCACTTCAACAGACTCTGCAACGTTACAATGGGCCGATCACGCAAAGCCAAAAAACCACGCATTTCGGACTCTCCCTCATCAACCGATTCACCGCCGTCACCAACATCACCATTATCCACTCCGATCAAAACAAACTGCTGTTCCGACATACTCCTATCAATCAACGAGCGCTTATCAAACCTGGACTCTAGACTTTCACTAATCGAAGTACTGCACAAAGAATTTCAAAACCTCCGCCACAGCCTGGAATACAGTCAACAGCAAGTCGATTCACTCACAGAAGAAAATAAATCACTGAAAAGCTCCGTGGACACACTCACTGCAAAACTTTCAACTGTAAACACTCAACTTACCTCCGTCATCACCGAGAACAAAGCCATGCAAGAAACCATCCTGGATATACAGTCACGCAGTATGAGAGACAATTTAATCTTCTCCGGCATTCCCGAATCACCCACCGAAGACCCCGAAAAATCTGTTAAGGACTTCCTGGTTAATCAGCTCAAACTTACACCGGAGACTGTGGCGCACATCACTTTCCATCGCGTTCACCGTTTAGGACAGAAACACATCAACTCCACCCGTTCCCGCCCCATCATCGCCAAATTTGAACATTTCAAACAAAAAGTACTGGTTCAGCGACAAGGACGGCAGCTCAAAGGGACTCATTACGGACTCAACGACCAATATCCACAAGAGATCATCCGCAGACGTAAGCTACTTTTCCCCATCCGCAAGACAATGATCAACCAAGGTAAAAAAGCAATCATCACAGTGGACAAATTATACATTGATGGACAATTATTTAGAGACAAAGACACTACTCCCTGGCTTTACTGATTATTGATAATAGCAATGTAACATTTCCAATCCGTTTATACTCAATTTATACTCAATTCATAATCCTCATATTCTTTTATTAAATCACTTGCACCACGCACGCACATTGTACTTTAAATGCACCTAAATAACCTTGCTCAATGTTTATATGTTCTGTCGTTGGTTATAGGTATCTATGTTTTCCCTGTTTTATTTGTCATTTGTTGTTATAGATTTACACACACACACACACACACACTCAACCGCATTCACATCCACACACACAGATTTATACTCACACAAGGTAACTATGAAATATACAATATAGGTTCATGCATTTGAAGTTCATAACTTGGAATATTCGTGGAGTTGGTTCACTAACAAAAAAAAATAAAGTTTTAAATTACCTACAAAATACACAAGCAGATATATGTCTAATACAGGAAACACACCTCTCACAATATACACAAAATAGCTTAAAAACTACACATTTCAACCACTGTTTTTCCTCCCACTATAATTCAAAACAAAGAGGAGTATGCATCTTAATAAACAAAAAAATACAGTTTAACCACCATACAACCATTTCCGATCCTGAAGGCCGTTTTATCATTATTAACATTTCAATCAATAATAATCCAATCACAATTGGCAACATCTATGGACCAAACTCTGATGATTCCTCCTTCTTTGCAAATTTCTTCTCCTCTCTTTCAAACATTTCCAACGGTCCAATAATTATAGGGGGAGACTATAATACTGTAATCAATCCATCATTTGACAGGTCAAAACATACAGGTAAATCTCCGCAATCCTCCAAAACAATAAAGCAGTTCATGAGTGATTTTGGTCTTTGCGATGGTTGGAGGCTACAACACCCACTCGCCAGAGAATACACCTTTTATTCTAACGTTCACCAAACCTACTCCCGCATTGATTTCTTTCTAGCCAGTAATTCAATCATACCAAATATTTTAGAAACCAAAATACATCCGATCACTATCAGTGACCACTCCCCGGTAACTCTCACATGGAACCCATCTGCAATACAGAAGCACCCCACCAGATGGCGTTTTAATACATCACTATTGAAAGATCCAGAATTTGACAGTTACTTCAAAAGAGAGTGGACATCCTTCCTTGAAGTAAATGACTCTCCAAAGTCGTCAGCATCACTGCTCTGGGAAACATGGAAAGTAGTTTTACGGGGGAAAATTATATCATATTCAGTACATAAAAAGAAAAAGGACAGAGAAAAAGAAGCACAACTGGAAGAAAGAATAAAAGAACTAGAAATTTTACACGCAAATAATCAATCAGAAAGCATCTATAAAGAAATTAGAGAAAACAAATTTTTGCTCAATGAAATAATAAACAAAAGAAACCAATTTCTGATTCACAGGCTCCGTCAAGAAACTTTTCACCATAGCAATAAATCCGGAAAATATTTAGCCAGTCAAATTAAAAGAAATAAAGAAAAAACAGCTATAACCTCCATCAGAAACTCGGCAGGGAAGCTAACCAATTCACCAGTTGAGATAAACAGGACATTTCAAGATTACTATACTAAATTATACTCATCCGATCTTGATCCGAACCAAGAAGACATAACCCAATTCCTCGATAACATCATTCTACCAAAACTCAACATGGAACAAATAAACACACTAGAATTACCAATCACAGAAAAAGAACTTCACTCCGCACTGAAAAGCATGCAAAATAATAAAGCACCAGGTCCAGATGGCTTCCCTGCTGAGTTTTACGAACATTTTTGGTCAACCTTATACCCACTATTTAGCAGAACAATAACAGAAATAAAACACAATGCAAAGTTCCCTTCCCACATGAATACAGCACTTATATCACTCATTCCTAAACCTAACAAAGACCACACCTTCACATCTAACTATCGCCCTATCTCACTCATAAATGTCGACATAAAAATTATTAGCAAAGCATTAGCCCATAGAATTGAACAAATTATACCATATATAATCCATCCTGATCAGACTGGCTTCATAAAAGGTAGACATGCATCTAATAACACCCGCAGATTATACAATTTAATGCATTACTCATCAACACAACAGAAAGATACTCTCATTGCCACATTAGACGCCGAAAAAGCTTTTGACAGGGTCAACTGGAAATTTTTATTCACCACGTTACAAAAATTCGGCTTTGGAGAGTCATTTATTAACTGGATCAAGATTTTATACACATCACCATCGGCCACAGTCACAACGAATGGACTAACATCACAAAGCTTCGCACTGCATAGGGGGACGAGGCAGGGATGTCCACTCTCTCCATCCCTATTTACCATTTTTATTGAACCTTTAGCAGCAGCTATCCGTCAAAACCCAGCAATCAAAGGTATTGAAACACCACAACAAATACATAAAATCTCACTCTATGCAGATGATATCCTACTATATATACAAAAACCCCTAACATCTACTCAAGAAATAATTAAAACAATCCAGTCCTTCTCAAAAATATCCGATTATGCAATAAACTGGAATAAATCCTCCATCCTCCCTTTACATAAAACCAAATGGGATGTGGCACCCCATCAATCACCAATACCTATTTGTCAAGATCACATCATTTACTTAGGCATTAAGATTTCCTCCAGACTGTCAGAGTTGGTAACACTCAACTTCACACCACTACTAAAAAAAATAGAAGACGATTTGCTCAGGTGGCTCAACCTCCCAATCTCCATAATCGGCAGGATAGCAGCAATAAAAATGACGATTTTACCAAAAATTAACTACCTATTCTCAATGATTCCAACCCACCCCACACTCACCTGGTTTAAATCACTAGACTCCATTATAACTCACTTCTACTGGAAAAATAAAACGCCAAGGATAAAACTCACTACACTACAAAAGAGTAAGGTTCAAGGAGGACTAGAAGCACCAAATTTCCAATATTACTCAATGGCTAACCAACTGCAATACATATACAAATGGATTCACCCCACCCAATCTGATATTATATGGCTAGATATAGAACAATCACTATGCAAAGAATTAAATATAGCTGACATACCGTTCCTCACCAAATCAATTAAACAACACACATGTTTTAATGCAGTAACTATAGCCTCCACTCTGACAGCCTGGTGGAAATTTCACCAAATCACAAACTCTACATTAGCTCCATCTAACCTCACTCCACTATGGAACAACCGTGATTTTATAAGCAATAAAAAAACATTGAATTTTCACACATGGGCGGAAAGGGGTATCACCCACATTAAGCATATTTTCAAAGCCAACACATTTAAACCATTTCCACAACTGGCTCAGGAGTATAGCATCGAGAACAACGAATTTTTAAAATACCTACAAATCAAATCTTCTGTCCTGGCAAAAATAAACATCAGAGATACAAATTTAGAACTTCCACCGGCAATATCAGACATGGTAAACATTTCCTCTCCAAAAAAACTGCTCTCTAAAATATACAAAATTATCTCAAATCAACTTCAGACTATATACTTACCAACAATAAAATGGGAAAATGATCTTTCAATAGCCACTGATGCCAACTTCTGGACCCAAATCTGTAAAAATGTCTATCTCATGTCCAAAAATGCGAATCTTCAGTTAATACAATACAAAATAATCCACAGAACACATTACACAGGCAATAGATTAGCTAAAATGGGTTTCACATCAGAAGTTTGCACACATTGCAATCAAAATTCTACAGACACATACATCCATGCAACCTGGCACTGCACTCCAATCAAACACTTTTGGGAAGAGGTCACACAATCACTATCCACTATAGTTGGCTGCCACATCCCATTGTCGCCTTCCCTTTGCTTGCTGGGGGACCTTACAATAATCACTGATAAAACTATAAACTCTAAAATACTCCTCATAGCGCTAACCATCGCCAAGAAAACTATCCTCATGAACTGGAAAACCAGAAATAAATTACACATTAACATTTGGAAAAATCTTATTACAGACTTCATTGCAATGGAACTCGCATCTCCCCTTCATAATTACACATCTGAAACTGACCTCTACCGTCCAACACTTTCTGACCTCTTACAGCTATGAATCCCTTCTCTGTTCTTAACTCAGTTTATAACCAACCCACGAATATTTGTGCATTTTAGTTGTTCGAACTTGTTTTTGTCATCATTGTTATTGCTATCTTTACTGTCACTGTTATGATTACTATTTTCACTTTTATTTTATTTTTTGTTGTTTCATTGTTGTAATTGCTGTTGTTGCTGTCTTTTGCTCTCACCGTTGTGATCACCACTGCCATCATCATTGTCATTCATTATTATTATTATTATTATTACTACTATTATTATTATTATTATTATTATTATTATTATCATCATCAATATTGCCATTGTCAATGCTGTAGAATTAGAATGTAGAACTAGAATTAAGCGTCATTGTCATCATTAATGCAATAACTTCCCCCTTATCTCTTCATGGGTTTTTAATGCACCACAACATAGAAAAGGAGAAAAAAAAAAAAAAAAAAAAAAAAAAAAGAATAAGTATATTTGGATAAACATCGCAAACACCAAGGCAGGCAAGACAGGCGAGAAGTAGTTTCAACGGGACAGCATCTCTGGCCCAATTTGAGACATTCTCGCACTGTACTCCCTCTTTTAATGCACTTTAGACATTGCACATAACACACACACAAAAAAAAAAGAAAAATATAGAAAAGATAGGGACTGAAGAGATGTGGGGGAAGGTTGTCTTATATTATATTATATTATTATATTATATTATTATATTATCATATTTTGTACAGGATTGACAATGGCAATTGTTACATAGGAGGAAGGATGGAAATAAAAATCTACAAAAACAATATGGGCAGTATGGTGGTAGTGGGGAGTGATGGTAATGACAATGGTAATAAATAATAAATGGTTACTTTGTGTACACACGCATACACATACCCACGCTCATACACGCTCACTTACACACTTAGATCAAACACTTAATCACTCTTGCCACTGCTGGAATTATGGATTTACAAGATTGCTCACTACTGCACTATGTTGGTTTGTTTGTATGTATGTCTGACTGTTAAATAAAAAAAAAAAAAAAAGAAAAGTTACATTTTTGGAATAAGTTTTGAAATAACCGATCGTTTCGCATGATAAGACCCTTATTCATCATCTGGTGTCGTTTAAAGACATTTGAAGCTGCACTAAAACTCTCATTTGGACCTTGAACCGTTTGGACCCCATTGAAGTCCATTATATGGAGAAAATCCTGGAATGTTTTCATCAAAAACCTTAATTTCTTTTCGACTGAGGAAAGACAGACACGGACATCTCGGATGACATGGGGGTGAGTAAATTATCAGCAAAAGTTTTTTTAAAAGTGAACTACTCCTTTAATGTCAATGTCATCGTGGCAATGTAAATCATGTAGCTTATTGGAAATAGTTTTTGTATGCAGTACAGTGACTGATCTTTGAAGTATCCCCACCTGGCGGACTTTGTGGAGTGTCATCTAGGTGGATGATGTCAAAATGCATGTGTCCAGTGGTGTCTGTTTGGCTGGGACGGTCTCTCACCCCCACACACACCTGTGGCAGCTCTTCCGTCTCCGTTACGAGCAGCTCAAAGATGGGCAGGGACTCCGGCAGGACGAGAGCAATGTGCTTTGTGAGGGAAAGACAGGAGAGTGATGCAACAGCGCAGATATTTTCACCAACCATCGCTCTGATCTTTCACTTCTCACCTTGAGCTGCATGAACTTCTGCAGAGGTTCATACCACATTAGAAGGATTAAACCAGATGGCACAGCGGCACACAGAAAGACGCTGTCGGTGTAGGGGTTTCGTACTAGAAGCAGAGAGGTCAACATTAAGATGTGCATAGAGAATGATTCACACACTCCCACAGGGGTCACTGGTCCTCACCCACACTGCATCTTCTACAGCCCTTGGTGTCTGGGATTTTTACTGACATGGCGTACTTCCTGGAGAAAAAAAAAGAGAGAATTACTGCCAATACGAATAAATATTATTCTTAATAAATATTCGCTAAATTTGACACTTTCATTATATTTGTATTAAATGTATAATACATTTTATTTGAAATAATACACGTTATTTTAAATCCAGGAAACTATATGCACGTTCAAAAGTCAATGTTCAAAAAAGACGATAAAGACATTTATAATGTTGCAAAATGTTTGTATTTCAAATCAATGGTGTTAACAAAGTAAAACGGCTTCCAAATAAATAATAATGAGCAGCACGACCGTTTTCAACATTGATAATAATAAGAAGAAAAGTTTCACCAAATCAGCAAATTAGAAACATTTCAAGGATCATGTGATTGAGAATATTTTACAATATTACGGTTTTACTGTATTTTTGATCAAATAAATGCAGCCTAGGTGAGCAGAAGAGACCTTGATTTTTAAATCTAAGTTGAAAACATTTCTTTTCTCACAAGCGTATGACTGAGCTTTTAAAATGAGCTATACTGTGCAGTTTTACATCTGTTTATTTATTTTTATTTTGTATTAAATCTTTATTATCTTTTTTGTGCATGTTTGTATTTGGTATTTTATCATGATGTTTTTACTTTTTGTAAAGCGCATTGAATTACTTTGATGGGATGAATTGTGCTATATAAATACATTTGATTTGATTTGATTCACATTTACAAAAACATTTGTTTTATTTCACTAACCCCAAAACGTCAAACTTTTGAACAGTACACACACACACTTTTGAACATTCATTCAGCTATATACTTTTGAAGTATACATATATATATATATATATATTAGGGCTGTCAAACGATTAAACGTGATTAATCGCATCCAAAATAAAAGTTTGTGTTTACATAATATATGTGAGTGCACTGTGTATAATTATTTTGTATATATAAATATACACACACATGCATGTATATTTCAGAAAAAAAAATATTTATATATAAAATATTTATATTTCTATATAATATAAATTATATATAAATCTATATAAAGTATATACATGAAAATATTTCTTAAGCATGTGTGCGTATTAATATATATATAAAATAATTATACATAGTGCACCCACATATAGTACGTAAACAAACTTTTATTTTGTATGCGATTAATCGCGTTTAATCGTTTGACAGCCCTAATATGTATATATATACATATATATGTATATACAGTATACACACACACACACATTTTGACAAATCTAACAAAAAATTGTTTATAATTATGTTAAAAAAAGAGTTTATTTAAATCTTATTGTAAGCTTATTTTCTTGGTTCTCCCAAGGTTTTTTTCTCCATCCAATCTGATGGAGTTTTGGTTCCTTGCCACTGTCGCCTTGCTTAGTTGGGGTTATTTAATATTTAACAATATTATTGATCTGTGTTGTACTACTTTCATGTTATCACTGTGAAGCTGCTTTGATACAATCTGTATTGTGAAAATCGCTATATAAATAAATGTGACTTGACTTGACTTGTTGTATTGTAATCTTAATTAGTATTTTAGGTTTTTAGAGTGTCTCTTTCGACCAATAATTGTGCAACTCAATATAACCTCATGAATGAACATCATACGGACTTAACCATTCACGGATAGATGTGACAAACCTTGCGGTTATCTTCGTGCTCAAGCGGTGTGCGTTAATGGCCAGATGTCCCTGTCTGCGCTGCATATTTCTGCGGTACTCAAACAGCGCTGGCAGACTGTGAGAAGTCAACTGGGAGGACTTTCCTGTGGACAGACGAGAGCGGGGAACCAGACAGACAATTCATGAGCACATCAGATCTTTATAGATTGAATAAGGTCAAATTAATAACGCTGGACATACCTGAGACGGACATGAGAACGTTGTTCATCACGTACAACCAACTGCACCTCTGAGGAAGCAACTGGAAAAGAAACATGGGATATTTGCTCTAGTAAATTATGGAAGCTTGTTTCCACCTCAGAGTTGAAATAATTAAATAAAAAGGTAACTTAATTGTATTATGCAACTTTAAAATATTTGTTTCTCTAAGTTGGAAAGAATTTAAGCATCTTCTGAGTAAGTTAACTGAGTAAATAAAGATATCTACCTTCTCCATACTGTCCTCGTGGAGCTCGTTGAGGTTGAGGGTGTAGATGCCCTCCTCAGCACCCAGCAGAAGGTATTGATCTATGGGGAAATATCAGCAGACAGAAACCTTCACAAGTAGGGTTGGGAATCGAGTATCGATTGGAACCGAGACTAACTTTTCGTTTTTCCCGGAATCGTTCAAAAGTTAAAATTTACGTCGGCGATCCAAAGTGTGGCTTCACTTTTCTAAAAATAACGAAATCTCGGCAAAATGCAAAATTTGTGACAAAAGGAGTATTTTTGCAGAAGGAGTATTTCCTTCAGAAAGGCCGTTGGTTAGCAAGGTTAGCTAAACTTTTTTGACCCTGCCTCTTAAAAGAATCGGAATCGAGAATCGTTAGGAACCGGAATCGAAACAAGGAATCGGAATCGTTCAAATTCAAACGATACCCAACCCTATTCACAAGCATGTTTTTACATACACAGTCTTGACTGAAACTGTGTTGTTATCGCTAGCTAAATCTATTAAAAATGTATTTAAATGAAGCTCAAATAAAAGTATTCGACAAAAAAAAACGTCAAATATAATGTCTAAAATTTACATTTACATTACATGGTTCAAGTGAACCAATTCTTTTCCTCCCATGTGGCACAGAACGTGCAAGAAGGAAAAAAAGCGCATGGATCCTGATATTCTCCGATCGGTTTCAAGGCTCATTCATATGTGGAAAAAAAATCCGATATGAATCACGGACAGATTGGATATTTCCCAGTCATGCATTGTTGTGGCAAATGACGTCAACGTCAATCACATGACTCTTTTCAATGGTGCAATAGAGAATGAAAGCTCAACCCAACGTCTTGCTGACTGACATACAGTCGTGCGGATTATTACAATGTCCATTTCCGGGTCAGTAAGTCTACCTCGGGTTGTTTCGCCACGTAAATACAGATATCGGTCAACAATATAATCAACAAATCAGAATTGGACATCAAGATGTAAGTTGCAATTTACTTTTCTTCCCTATTGTGATGTATAAATAACTCTGGCCTTACCTCTGGTCTTTGGCAGAACCCATGTCACAGCACAGTGAGTCTTTAACGGACAGCCGTTGAATACTTTGGAGAAGCAGGCCCCCATCTGGAAAACAATTTAGGATTCATTACAGAGCGATAAGAATCAAATTAAAACATGCAATTGAATTTGAAGCGCATGATTCTCTGTACTTACATGCACTTGTGGTGTAGGTGGCAGTCCGTGGACAACGGCTGTCTGGAGTCAATGAAAACAGAATAAAGGGTGAGAGAGCCATGAAAGGCAGATTTTCATCAAGTTCTGATGTGGTTTGACTTGACCTGTGTAATGTTTAGATCTACTTACTGCGTCGTCTGCTTTCCGTCTGAGAGTGCTCCATTCTGGGGAGAGAGGCGGGTCAGGTGGGGGGAAAATATTCCTGGGTCCTCCCGGGTCTGGAGCGAGAGAGCTCTCTGCTATCAAACCTGTGATCAAACATAGCACTGGTATTATTTGTGTTCCAGAAAACTACATTATTGTCTCTGGAGTGGTGTGGCCTGATGAAAACCAAAAGGTTCAAACCCTGAAAGTGCCATGCAGTTTCTAATGTGTTTTTAAAGTCAAAATTGACGTTTTCCGTTTAAAATGGATCACAGATTTTTATGACTTCAGCTTCTGTCCAATCAAATGCTCTGTAGACTCTAAAGTGTCCCGCTCCCTATGCTATACATACCACCTGGTCATATCGGTTTTAAAGACCTGGATATACTTCAAGCGAAATCGAAGACGGAATTGTGTGACGTCGTTTCGAAACAAAAACAGGCGGAGTTTGAGAAAGGAACGAACTACCATTGGTACGTAGCGATTACTTCATTACTTGAAGGAGTAGTTCACTTTTCAAAAAAACTTTACTCACCCCCATGTCATCCAAGATGTCCATGTCTTTCTTTCTTCAGTCGAAAAGAAATTAAGGTTTTTGATGAAAACATTCCAGCATTTTTCTCCATATAATGGACTTCAATGGGAACCAAACGGTTCAAGGTCCAAAAGACACTTTCAGTGCAAACTAAAAACTGTACAAACGGCTTTAAACGACTCCAGACGATGAAAAGGGGTCTTATCAAGCAAAACGATCGCTCATTTAATAAATAAATAACAAAGTTTAAGTTTTATAAGCTCAAATGCTCGCCTTGCTCTGTTCTGTGACGCACGTTCGTGACTCTCCTGTTCGAACTCGTTCATCAAAATGATCAAATCTTTTTCCGAGTCATTTGGTACATTCAAAGAATGAAACAAACCAAATGACTCGGGAAAAAGATTTGTTCATTTTGATGAACGAGTTCGAACAGGAGAGTCACGAACGTGCGTCACAGAACATTTGAGCTTATAAAACGTAAAACTTTTTTATTATTTCTTTTAAATGAGCGATCGTTTCGCTTGATCAGACCCTTATTCATCATAAAAGTAATCCATACGGCTCCAGGGGGTTAATAAAGGGTTTCTGAAGCTTCTGAAACTTTGTCCATATCCATATTTTTAACTTTACAAACTATAATCAGTAGCTCCGGCAACGGCCGTACAGGAGTCTAGTCTCGGCGGAAGTGTGACCTCTGACCTGGCGTGTCTCACGCGAGTGCACAGGTCAAACACGTCTGTGTGTTTCCATTGAAAAATAATGGAAAAGTAGCACAGTGGAATTGAAAAATGCCAAAGTGTGGTCATATGTTCATACCTTCAGTTGGTGTTGAACAGAGGGAACCCAGACTGGTGGAATGACTGAGGAAGGAGGAGGAGTCTGTGAAGAGGGAGGAGTTTGTGAGGAGTGACAGGTCAGACAGCGTTGAACCAATCAGCAAAGCCGATTCGCTGAGTGCGGCAGGCTTAGAGTCAGGGGCGGAGTTCTTCAGAGGGGTGGAGCCAATCAGAGGTCCTGAGCAGAGAGCGGGAGATAATCTCCCCTGATTGGTTGTTGATGGGGGAGAAGAGACCACTCTCTTCACAGTCCCATATTTGTCCTCTTCATCCAGTGAGTGCTGTGGATTAAACAGAGTTGTGTTATTCCAGAAGATATTTGACTTTTACACACTGTTTTTATTTCTTTGTTCCTTACCGCAGCTGAAGAGCCCCTCTTTATAGTCAAACTCCTGCAATAGAGCAAGGAAAAATTAGACATTTCATAAGTTATTTTGACTAAGTTATATTTCTCATGTTATTAACAGTAAAGAGGTTGTAGATTTAATCTTAACTTTACATGGACAAACAGAAAACTTTATTTACAAGACCGATCGCAGTACTGACTATTTGTTTTCCCAAATAAAAGTAACATTTTGTCCCAAAATTATTCAACACTACAATACAAACTCGTCTTTTCCAATACAAAATATATACAGATGTTTAAAACATCCTCAAAGGATATGATATTTCTCTAATAAGCAAAACTGTAAGTTATCAACAGCGAGGTGACCTACATAAATAAATAAATGTAATAATTATAATTCTCAGACTACGGGGCATTATGGATATAGACCTGTTTTGAAAGAAAGTATCTTAACTTACTGAAATTTAAACAAAAATCTGATTAAGAATGTTTTTTGCAGTTTACTTTTACAATGATTAATAGTTTTTTTATTTGTATAGATCTGTGTCAAAACATAACAAGTCAGTTTACCTTTCCATTAAGGCCTCTTCCACACATTCTAACAAACTCCTGCAAAATTAAAAAGGAAAATAAAACAATGCAATTCTTAAAACTCGTGCTCATGAGAAAGATCAAGTCTTAGCTAAATTTATATATATTCATCACATTAGATTTTTATCAGTGATTGACAGATGTCAAAACCCTCAGCCAGTTAATGTTTTTGGATGACCTATACGTTTGCACACCACTATCAACATTTACAAAAATCATATTATATAATATATATATATATATATATATATATATATATATATATATGTATATATATATATATTTTTTTATATATATATATATATATATATTTTTTTTTTTTATATATATTTTTATATTTTATATGTATATATATATAAAACCCACGGTGAGTCCTTGTCCGCACTGATTGAGCTCCAGTCATCACACGCCCCCTGATGAAGAACAAGAAACCAGTCAGTAATTCAGTACTCAAAAAGTAATTCAAAAAGTAACATGTACTCTTTACATATGACTGAAACATTATTTAAAGGAAAAGTTCATCCAAAAATTTAAAAATGTCATCATTTACACATTTCTTCCATGCAACACAAATGTTTTCAAGTTTGGTGTTTTGTGTCCATTTTGTTATTTTATGGAAATGGTTTGCTTCCCATCATACAGGTTGGGAAACTATAATGATGACTGAATTTTCATTTTTAGGTGTACTATCCCTTTAAATACAGTTCAAATGACTTGGATACATTGGACAAAGTAATTCAAATTTAATTCAATTGTTTAATCTCACCAGATCAGGAGAGGGATCCGTCTCCTTTCTCATCGGAGGCCAAAACTTCACTTGATCAACTGGAAAACAGAAAAAGCGAATCTCTTGAGCCAAAATGGCCGCATCCCTCTCACATACAACCGTGTGGTAGGAGTATAACGTGCCACTTTCTATAGTATTGTCTTAAAATGCAGATTTGGATGCACTCTCATTGATTTAGCACACAGACATGAACCTAAAGACACACACACAATACGTCCTTTCATAGCTCTAGAGTGGCTTCTCAGTTACAATAGCCGCCGTTGTCCAGTTAGCCTTGGCTTGTGGCCGTGCCTTGCTGTAATCTACCAAACCACAACAATCACTCTCACTGCCTAATGCCACATTCTTGTTCACTCCTGATTAGCCGCTTGGTACTTGTGAGGTGAGGTCATAACATTCATATATTACTCTACAGTTCAAAAGCATATGCATCTTGAATAATAGAAATGAAATAAAAGAGACCTTATTCCTGAACAACTGAAAATGTGCTCCAAAACTGATTTTTTTTTTTTGTAACATTAAAAGGATACATTGATGATTGATTATGTTACCATTGTTGGGTTTTGTGTATTGTGCATGCGTATTGTGTATTGCATGCTCTTTGAGGTGGTGACCATAGACCTCCATTATATGACTGACAGACAAGAATGCTTTGAAACAAAGTCACCTAAGGTAAGGTAAGCTAAAACACACCAAAGATTTATTTCAAAGTGAACTATCCCTTTAGACAAAAACAAAAATCAACTATTGAATCAAAGTGAAGGCCTCTCTTTTAGATACTCAAAAAATGTTTTTGAACAAATGTAAATATAAAAATGATCTCTCTGAAATCGTATGCAATAACATATATACTAGTAAAACTGGTTGTTTTATTGTGTATTAGAGTATGAACAGGACTCACATTGCTCCTCAGACAGAGTTCTCTGAACAGCATGTTTTGCTAGAGAATGAATCTTGTCAGGTAAGACACTGCAAGTCTGTAAACACACACACACACACACACACAAACTCTATAACCATAAAGACCTTTTACCTCACAGTAAACAAGCACTGTTAAAATTGATATATCGCATGTCAGTTTAAACCATGACACTGTTTATGTGATGTGTTTGAGTTTTTTAAAGGTGAAGTGTGCCATTTTTCAATTTCAACCAAATGGAACTGCTAACATAATTATTCCTGGGTCAATGACAAATTCATTCTCAGAAATGCACTTTTTGTGTTAATATTGGTTTAATTAGTTTTTGAAAAACTTTATACATTTTTTAGTTTTAATTTAATTACTCAATATAATATTGTGTCTTCAACACGTGTACATCAGTGTTACTTTAGTATCATTGATACACTATTATAGTTTTGAAGTTGAAATAATTTTTGGTTTCATTTTAAATTTAATTCAAGTTATATTGTACATGTACATATTGTTTTTTAGTTGTTGTAAGACTTTTTAGGTTTTAGTTTTGTATGGAAGCTTGTTTCAGCAACGGAATAAAAAAAGGTAATTTCAACTTTTTATCTCTCAATTTTGTCTTTTTTCCAAAATTCTGAGTTAAAAACAAAACAAAACATATATATATATATATATATATATATAAACATTTATTGCATATTTATATCTCTCAATTCTTAGAAAAGAAGTCAGAATTTTGACATTTTACTTGCAATTAAAATGTCACAATTATCTTTTCTTTTCTTTTTCCCCCATGCCTGAAACAAACCTCTATAGTTTGGGTTATTTTAGTATTTTAATTGAAACTAAATAAAAATGAGACTAGTACAACTTTACTACTTGTAATTACCCACATTTAGGCTTATATTTTATGTTTATTTTATTTCAAGTAATCCAAATGTTTTTAGTTTTAGTTAACAATAATATCCCTGGTCTAGAGATCATTATTACACATTAATTTGATTATTTCCTATTTAATAATAATTATTTAAACATCACAATATGTTTAGGGGTTGCACCACATCGCAATTTTCAATTTTTAAAATATTTATATTTTTACAAAATGTGTTCATTCCTCATCTTTTTACAGTTTTCAGGGTTTTTTTCCCTTCATTTTGATGTCAATATAGTTGTATCGCCCGGGCATTTCCAACTTGATGCTGCTCAAAAGTAATTTCTAAAGCACTTTCAAGTCGATTAATGTACGAATTGCTAAAAAGTGAATTTTTGAATGAATGAAAATAATAGATCTAGACAAACTGAGCATTATGTCATTGACCCTGTTTGACTGCTCAAACAAACACAGCTTGATAAGCACAACAGTCACAGTAAGTCAGTAATGGATCACTTATATTCCTCTCACGCTGAACTAGGATTGGAGAAAACGCTGCATACTTGAGCTTTAATCTTAAAAAGATCTAAAACAAACTGTTTCCCCATTTTAAAGCGAAATCTCATTTATTGCCCCCCATTCACCTCCAGGTCGCTCTCATCCATAGTGTGTGTCTGTTGAAGATCAGGGTTATTGACTGTGTCCAGCAACTCTATAGCCAGGTTACGTGTGAGGAGCTGCGTGACAAAAGCATGCTGAAAAAGCCAAACAAAAAAAAGGGTCATTGTAATAAAGCTAGGCCCTGAAATAAACAAAGTTTTGGTCAGCAAGTAGCCAACCTGTAGGAGTTTTTCTGCGGTCGGCCTTTTCCGAGGACTCTTCGTGAGGGCCATTTTGATGAAATTGTGAAATTCTGTGGACCTAATAATGCAAATGAACTTGCTCTCATTGATTTCGCAAACTGAATAAAATGCAAAGATGAGATGATACTTTTTATTTAAATACCATTTGCTCTTGTCCTTCAGTTTGGGAGGCTGAAAACTGCTCTTGGACATCAGCATCAGAGCTCTGAGGGCATAATAACAAAAACTTTGCTATTCTTCACAGCCACCAAATCTATTCCAAACCAAGTTCAACACAATCTAATGTTAGAAGTATTTGACATTTTGGCATATTGGATGGCTAATTCTGCTAATAAATACATTGGTGTGTATTTATATATATAAAATAATTATACACAGTTCACAAACTTTTATTTTGGATGCGATTAATCGTTTTACAGCCCTAATTATTAATCATTAAAACAGATGAAATTGCACCTTTAACATCGTTACTTTTTAGTGTGATTCTCACATGATGTTAGTGTGTGTGTTCAAACCTCATAGGATGTAGGTCAAACATAGGCGGTTGCAGCTCTGCTAGTTCAATAGCTGTGATGCCCACCGCCCAGATATCACACAGCTGGTTATAACCCCCTTTCCTTTCCACTGCCGCAACCTCCGGGGCCATCCTGAGAGAGAAAGTCATTAAGTTATATAAGAAAGAAGCAAAAACATACATGCCTACCTCGAGCTACCAAGCAAGCAATACAAAATATTGTGCAAGGCCTGGTTGTGGAAGAAGACAGTCGCTGCTTCCAAGTCTTCAGTGCGAGACGCCAATAAAAACCGAGCGTTTTTGAGCTAAGCTCAAAACTAGGGTATGAAATAGCCTATTGCTTATTAATTTTGATGTTTTTTTATGTAAAAACCAAGTAAACGTCATAAGCTGACCTCAGACAACGATATAAATATTTTTAAAAAGCCAGTTCATGACCCCGGGTTGTTCGTTTCAGAGTCACACATTCGGGTGTTCGGGTCTAAATGGACCCAAAGGGCGGGATTCATATTTAAAAAAAAAAAAAAAAAAAAAATCATGATTTTTTTTTTACTCGTTTTTTATAATATTTTTTCTTTTCTTTTTTGGTGTTTTGAGAAAATTTCAAAAATAAAAAAAATGTATAATTAGTATTAATTAATGCAATAATTATGACAAAATTTCCCCCCATTGAACATAATAGAAAAAAATATTGGAAAAAAAAAAATTTAAAAAAAAAAAAATTTTAAAGCTGTATTTCATTTTAGAGTCAAGCCTAGGCCTCATAAAAGCAATAATTGAAAAGAGATGGATGGCATCTGGTGGACAAACTGAGCATTTTAAAAATGCAAAACACATGTATAATCTGAATTTTTGGTGTGTGTGTATAAAAGTGAGTGTGTGTGTGTGTGTGTGTCTGTTTTGCACTCTTGATGTTTTGATGTCACTGTTGTGTGCTTTTTTTCAAGATCGTGGCTGATTTGTAGATTGTACGCACAAAAAAAGCTCAGTATTTTCACATTTTTGCCAATTTCCCATTCATTTTCCATGCGGGTCCATTTGGACTATTTTTTTTACAACCACTTAGACTACTCACATCCTGTCCCCAATTTTTTTGGGTGTTCAAATACCAAATACCAACAAAGTCACCAAATTTCGGACCATTTCGAGGAAGCTGTGATTTAAAAAAAAAAAAATTATATAAATTCTTCAGGTCCATTTGGGCCGAACAACCCCAGAGGGTTAAGGTAGAAACTTTTTTATTAAAATATTACTTTTTTTAATGTACTTTTTACTAACCGATGGCAATCTTTTGAACTCTAAAAGAAAGTGTTTACAAAAGTAGCATATCTTGGTGACTCACCAGTACGGCGTCCCGATGAAGGACTTTCTCTTAGCAACAGATGCGTTGATCTCAGCTGCCACTCCAAAATCCGCTGATAGACAGACGGAGGGGAGACAAAAGGCCATATTTAAGAGATTTATGGAGTATTAGTTAATATATGCGTGTGTGTGTGTGTGTGTCTGAGACAGGGGTAAACCCAGACTGACCTAGTTTGACATCTCCTCGCTCTGTCAAAAGAATGTTGGCACCCTGTGGGCAACCAGTAATGACACAATGAGCACATCCACGCTATCATCTCACATGCATCATTGTGCTACAGAGAGATATACAGATACAGACTCATATACACATAGTGAACTACTAACTGTCACTGCATGCCAATGGCTAATTGATTTGTAAAATTACTTTTATGTCTCTATGCATTTTTCCTGCATGATGGAGATGATGTAGTCCCTGTAAACAGATGGAAAACAATTGTGAAAAATACAGCAGAAATTGTTTAGATTGATTGTTAACTCGCCACCAAATTCGAGCACTGGTCGCTGCTATTTAATTAAAATTGCTGCAGTGTTAAAATTTTGAAACATTGATTGATTCAGAGTTAAAAGGGGATTAAGAATAGTGTGAAAAGACAACCGATCATTAACAACATGAGCCTAAAGTGATGAAAAACTTGCCAGTATACTCACCTGAAGTGTCTCTCTGCTCACATAGGCTATCTGTCTCTCTTTCAGAGGACCAGTGACTGCACAAACACAATGACCTTATTCAGACTGATGAATTACAATATGAGCATTAATCCTCTTTCAGGCAATCTAAATAACAACAGAAAGCACTGCAAACGAAATGAGCCTTCATACAAATACGGAAACAATGTATTTGCAGTGCTAATAATGTCCTAGTACAGTAATTGTAATTATATGCATTCATGTAGCACATTCATTATTACATTAGATATGTCAGTTTTTGAATTGTACCGTGGTAAATGTCCTGCAATGATCCTCCTCCACAAAACTCCATGCAGATCCATAACTTGTTATTTCTGTGGAATATGAAGGAGTTCATTTTTAGATTTACTTCAGTATCCTATTTATTAGTGTCCTGGGGGGCTAATTATTAGTCTTTATTTCAGACCCATGGGTCCAAACCAACGAGAGGTAAAAACGATATAAATACTGTTGGTTTTCTCACACAAACCGCTCGTTTCGTGTCTTAGGCCATCAATGTGTACTTACATTTACCAGTCATTAAATCATGTTTAATTTGGACTTCTCTGTGTATGCTCTTTGAGGTGGTGACCATAGACCTCCATTATATGACTGACAGACAAAATATCAAAATTTAAACTACTGCGGAAACAAAGACGCCTACATATTGGATGCCCTTGAGGTATACCAAAAATTAATTTCAAAGTGAACTATCGCTTACTACATTTAAAACTTGGTCCTCTTTGGTTTTAACAATCATGACCACGCTCTTTTTTTAATATTACATTTAATATCATGCTGCACACCATAACTTGAACATACTCGAAGCAGCTGTTGTAATCCTGCACTATAAGGAGACGTAATAACTAAATCATCAGCATACACTAAAATAACTAACCTGAGGTAGCTGCCGAAATAGGCCACAATGTTTTTGTGAGTGCAATCCTTCATCATGGTTATCTCATGCTGAATGCTTGAAATATCATCACCTGACAGAAACAGAAAAAGAGGACTTGTCTTTAATCTTGCTTTGCTATCATGTTTTCAACATTTTGCCTTCCAAAAAAAGGGATTTGCAGGATTAAAAGATTGATCTGAAACTCAGATGCTGCAGTGAATAAGGCTCTTATCAAGCGAAACGATCGCTCATTTAATAAATAAATAACAAAGTTGAAGTTTTATAAGCTCAAATGCTCTCCTTGCTCTGTTCTGTGTGACTATCCTGTTCGAACTCGTTCATCAAAATGAATGAATCTTTTTTAATGTCATTTGGTTCATTCAACGAACGAAATGAACAAATTGACTCGGGAAAAGATTCGTTCATTTTGATGAACGAGTTCGAACAGGAGAGTCACACAGAACAGAGCAAGGCGAGCATTTGAGCTTATAAAACTTCAACTTTGTTATTTATTTATTAAATGAGCGATCGTTTCGCTTGATAAGACCCTTATTCATCGTCTGGAATCGTTTAAAGCCCTTTTGCACTGAAACTGTCTTTTGGACCTTGAACCGTTTGGACCCCAATGAAGTCCATTATATGAATGTTTTCATCAAAAACCTTAATTTCTTTTCGACTGAAGAAAGAAAGACATGGACATCTTGGATGACATGGGGGTGAGTAAATTATCAGCAAAAGTTTTTTCAAAAGTGAACTACTCCTTTAATATGTATTTTTTTGGGTGAACTATCCCTTTAAATTGTCAAGGGGTGCATGAAATTAATATTTTAGGTCAGAGGGGTTCGGTTGACAAAAAAGTTTGGGAATCCCTGCAGTAGTGGATAGTTTAAAACTATTTCAACATACAGAAATTCCATAGAGTTACATATATTAGAAAAAAAAAGCAAATGTCAACAGTTGCTAAAGAAGTAATGGGTTTAAACTAAAGACGGGTTTAGAAAAAGAACATTTTCCCATTTTAAAATACGTTCAAACTAACTTTATTTACATTAGATTGACCACTTAAATATCATCCACATCTACTGAAAAGGCCATATCAATACAATGCAAATGAGATTTATTGAAAAATAAAGTTTTTGACTTACCAGGGTCCAGTTTGACCACTTTAATTGCTGCGATGACTGAAGTCTTAATGCTACGGGCCTATAAGGACAAAGAAACAAAGTTGGTGCATTATGGTGTTGACATCAAATCTTTGCATCATTCAGTTTAAGACAAATTTCCTCCTGGTTCTTTTTTAAGGTCGCTTGTGACACTAAAAACGGTTGTGTCATGTCACTTTCAAGCTCCTACATTGTTTTTTGTGGTTGCAGTGGATCATAAAAAGCCAGTGCACAAAGAACCACAAGTATTTGAATACATTCACAAATACACACTACCTCTTTGACATCTGACTGGTATCAGTTCCAGCTTTTAAAGGCCTTATAATATTTTAACATGAAAGAAATGTGATTGTCTAATTCACTACATCACAAGAACCGGACAGTTGACTTCCATAATAATGAAAGTAAATGGGGTCCAAAAATTGTTTTGGTTACCAACATACTTCAAAATACCTTTTTTTGTGTGTGTGTGTGTGTGTGTGTGTGTGTGTGTGTGTGTGTGTGTGTGTGTTCAGAAGAATAAAGAAACTCAAACAGGTTGGGAACAACATTAGGGTGAGTTTATGATGGCGGAATTTACATTTTTGAGTGAACTATCCCTTTAAAAAATGTGTCAAAACATCTGCCACCACTGAAAACCATCATACGTTTTGTAAGAAACATTATGTGCCAGTGTGGTCAATGAAGCTGCCTGCCTGTAACCGTGGCAACCAGCAGCCAATAGTGGATGAGCAGACACTGGAAAGGTGAAGTAGAGATGAAACAGAGTAGCAGCGCTCATTTCCTGTTTTCTTTCCTGCTGAACACAATCACATCCTGTAATGTGACTTTCTCTGTTATCAAGGCCATGATTCATGTTTGTTCAGGCAGAGCGATATAAATGGATACTCTATTCCACCCAATTGGGGCACAAGGTCACTGGACAATTTAGCATGGCAAAATATGCATAAAAAATTTGCACATTTTTACTATTTGCTTCCTCATATACAAATTGAAAATGTTCTTCACTGCCTGTTATATCTGTTGCACATTGCAATGCATAGAATGGAAAACATTTCATTTTCCGTATGTTTCCATCAAGTTCAGTATGGTGGTTTCTCTCTCATGAAGAGTGCATTTTTTTTTTTTTTTTACGTTTTTTCAATGGTGTTTAAACATGCCAGAGCCACATGGGCGTTGCTGAACATCAAAGTCAATGGGGTGTGAAAGTGCGTAACATGGTCAGACATTTAGTACACACATCATCACTCATACTGTGAAATGGTTAGTTCCTTCCTTCAGCACATTAAGGGGATTGTTCACCAAAAAATAATGTCATAATTCAGTCTACTCATCTTCAAGTTGTTCCGAAGCTCAATTTCTCTCTTCTGTTGAACACAAAAGAAGATATTTTGAAGAATGTTGTTAATCAAACAGTTGATGGGCCTCATTGACCTCCATGGAAGTCACTCACTATGGAAATCAATGGGGTCCAAAAACTGTTTGGTTCAAAATATTGTCTTTTATGTTCAGCAGAAGAAAGAAACTCAGTGATGAACAACTTGAAGGTGAGTAAATAAATAATGACAACATTTTTGGATGAACCGTCCCTTTAAGGCACATGCATAATATATTAGTCATCATCATTTTCCAGTTCGAAAGCACAATCAACATCTGTGGTATCTGTCTCATGAGACTAACAACAGATTGTACAACTAGAAAGTGTTTTGGAACATTAAGAGTAAATGAATGTAGACCCGATGTTGTCCGGCTATGAGTAATGCACTTCTAGCCAAATAGCTAACCTCGAATTTGGTAACGTTTTTGCCTAAATAACTTGCGAGATGTGTGATATTCATTACCTGATTACTAGTTTAAATTGATGAATTGACTAAATTGATGACTTTTGTTATGGTTAGACCGATGTCTATTAAACTGATGTCAAATTTGCCCTGTTTTAGCCTAGACGTCAGGGTTGTGTTTGGACGGCTATTAGACGTCTATTAAATGCCTTTTACCATAGTTAGCATAGTTTAGCCAAAATCCCATGCTAGCAACAAATAACCCAGCAAACATGGACCGTTCCCAGACTTTGCAAGGGTCTTTCAAAGTTATGAGTAGCCTATACGTTCTTCCAGTAACGAGAATGTTAGTTGAAAGTTATCTGGTCTAATTAGTTATAAAAACTTTAGCACAAAAACAAGCTTTATTTATTGTTCATTGTACTTTTTTTTGTTTTTGTTTTTCAGAAGTGATTAGTTGGACGTTTGTCTTATTTTTTAAATGTTACTAATGAAATGTTCAAAGAATGGGAACGTTAGCAAAACGTTCTTTTGTTAGCTGGGAAATCTTTGGTACACTCTCAAAAAAAAAAAATTAAGGTACAAAAGCTGTCACTGGGGCTGTACCTTTTCAAAAGGTACACTTTTGTACCCAAAGGCTGCATATTGGTACCTTAGTGGTACATATTAGCATCTAAAATGGACATATTACCACCTGAAAAGGACATTTTAGCTCATGAATTTGACATATTAGCACCTAAAATGCACATTTTAGCACATAAAATGTACATATTAACACTTAAAATGTACATATTAGTACCTCAAATGTACATATTACCACCTAAAATGGACATATTACCTCCTGAAATGGACATATTAGCACCTAAAATGTTCATTTTAACACTTTTGTACATATTAACACTTAAAATGTTTATATTAACACTTAAAATGTACATATTAGCACCCAAAATGTACATATTAACACCTAAAATGTACTTATTAGCTCATGAAATGGACAAAAGTTTTTTGAAAAGGTAAGAGAGTGAGTAACTGAGAGTGTAACGAAGAACAGAAAGAAAGAAAGAAAGAAAGAAAGAAAGAAAGAAAGAAAGAAAGAAAGAAAGAAAGAAAGAAAGAAAGAAAGAAAGAAAGAAAGAAAGAAAGAAAGAAAGAAAGAAAGAAAGAAAGAAAGAAAGAAAGCTCCCCAGATAGCAAATTGGCCTTGGGCCGGATCTGGCTTAATTTCGGCTGAGATTTTGGCCCACATACCGCATGGAATTACGGGCCAAGGTTGGCCCAAGTGCTGTTTGCCGTAAGTCAACCAGTTCAAAGCCGTGAGCAAACCAAAACTCGCCCAGAGCTTTGCAGTGTACCCAGATATTACCCAGAACTGGGCCAAAACAACGCCGTACTCCCCATATGTCAGCCAGACAAAAGCCAAACTGCCACCACCTTTAGGCCAGAACTCAGCCACATCTTATCCAGAAGCTGCAGAAAACAGCCATAACTGGGCCAATATTATACCAGAGTCCCCAAAACTGAACCAGAAATTATTCCTGTGTAAAACAAGGTATAATAAAAAAAATGACACTACAGAAATGCAAAGAACAATATTTTATTGAGAAGGGAAGACAATCTCAGCCAGATAAAAGGATAAACAACAAAATACAAGCCAATACTAGAGTAAGACAAAACAAAATATAACTATAATTCACATTACAAGAATAATAAAAAGACAGCAATAAATTAAAATGTAACAAAAATGTGTATGTGGCATTCTTAAATAATGAGATACAAAAATTAACAAAAATATGTTGGCCGAGAGATCTCAAAGTCCTGCAACAGAAGAAAACATGCAAACAAGAAAAACACCAGCAAGTCAAGACATCAGTTTCACAACACACATGCTGCAAATACAATGCAAACAATAAATAATAATAAAAATAAAACAATGAACACCATTGTCGAGTAGATATTTGTTGGCCGGACATTTGGAGAGCATTTATGTATTTGGTTGTGTTTTAGCACATGTGATAAAGATGTTCTTATTTTACAGGGTTTTTTTTCTGTTTGCATCCATTTTCTTCTGTTGCAGAATGTTGAGACCTCTCAGCCACCGTACTAAAAAGCAACAGAAACCAAGCAATACATTAAATTCATACAAACAGTAAAGCAAAAGTGTAAATGTGTCATGCATGCCACACCACCACTGCTATGACACATGCTATAGTATCCTTACACTAACAGTGAATATATGATGAAAAATACTAAATGAAATCTTACATCTTATTAAAAGTACTAAATGAAATCTTACATCTTATTAATCGGTCATCACTTGAGAGGCTTTTTCTCTGTGGTCTGGGTGTTTCATGATGCCATGGTGACTGTATTGCCTGTCTGTGAGACTGTAAAGTTAAATCCTGTTGCCTGCGATGTTCTGTGAGGTCTTGTGAACTTCTCTACTTGCCATGGCTGCAGTAGCCTCCTCATCGGGGTCATTTTCATCCATTAGTCGCCTGTTTCATCTTTAGGAAAGGTACATTTTTTTAATGATTACTAAATTTGATTAAGAAAGTGTGGTATGGTCATGTAAAGACTATTCAGTGACAAATTCCCTTTTTGCAATTCAAAAAGAAATGTGCATTATAATGTGTTAAACTGCACAAATATATAAGGACCTGTAAGAAAGGTCTATGTTAATGAATTAACGTTAAAAAATAATCAATCTTACTTTATTTTCCGTTTTGGTGGCCTCAGAAAGATCAGCTGTTGTTCAGCAAGAAGCAGCTTCCGATGTTCTTCACTATGTTAATTTTCAATGAAAAACAGAATTCAAACATCAATTCTATTTCCTCTCCAACATAAAAACAAATAAAATCCAACCACACAAACCCCCCAAAAATCGTATCTAGTAATGCGCTATAGATTAAAATCCACGTGTTAAGATAGTGAAAAACTATAAACTTACCTTGATCATGTAGCTATTAAAACTTCAAAAGATAAAACCAACACAGCGTGAATGTCGAAGTTAGAACAACTAACTTAGTTATTTGAATTTCACCGCGACTGCGTTGAGTTGCTGAATAGCTGCTACGCAACTTCCGGATCCTCTGGTAGGCGGGATGGTGTCACTGGGTGCATTCTGGGAAAAGTAGTCTTTTTTGCAAAGCGGATTTAACACTGTACATGTAAATCAACTACAATTTCCATGATGCATTGCAAACCAGATTGTATCAGCAGCCACAGACGTCGCATCGACTGCCGCGTGGTTTGCTCACACTGCTCTAAAAACACGCAAGTTTCCCGGAGATTTTTAAAAACAGAACCACGTTTTATTTAACCGATTTCAATGGTTTACGTGGAGAACATAAATGTTTATTCTCCAAATACTTACAATAGGCTATGTATAGGCTATTTTATGGAGATTATATAATTTTTTTATTGAGGAATTGTGAAAACTCAAAGCATGGGTGGTTTTTGCTTCAAAAAATCATAGTTTAACCATGGGTTTTTGTAGTACATCTGTAGGCTACCTAATAAATTCCCCAAAAAGTGAATTTTTGTGTGTGTGTGTGTGTGTGTGTGTGTGGCATATTGATTACCATTTGGATAACCACAAAGTAGCCTACTCTTTCAGTTCCATTCAATCTTTTGTCTATGCTGCAGACTGAACCATTTGTCTTCAGTCATTTTGCAAACATCTTTTTTTTCCCATTCTGCAATCTGCACATTATCACCTCCTTAACCCCACCCATTAAAATAATCTTGCCAATAGAATAATCAAGGCTTCTTTCCTTAAAACCTGCCTGTGTAAAAGAGAACTATTTGCATACATATCTATATGTATTTTTAACTAGGTCTATAACAAACTTATTTCATTTTATTATTTTTAACAAAATTAACCCTATTTATGAGGTTGCATTATAATTATGTCTAAAATATGAACCAATTTAACACCACATCTTACACGGCTATTTTACAGTACAGCACTTTCATGAGGTCTGTTATTTGCTCAGCCAACCAAAACCCAACCAGATCTCAGCCAAAAATGTCCTTATTCTGGCAGACCGAACTCAAGCCAAAGCTTAGCCAAACAGATACAATTTGATTTGTTTCTTTTGGTTAGCCAGACTCCAGCCAGAGCTTAGCCTAGTACTGTTTGACACAAGAGTGTGAAAAAAACAGTGCCAGAATTAAGCCAGAAGTGCCGAATATAAGCCAGACTCGGCCCAGACTTTGTTGCTATCTGGGTCTGGTTGTGCAATTTTGGTTATTGTATTTTTGCATCATATCGACACAAACACAAGCCTTAGTTGCACGAATTGTTTACGGAAATCGACACTTGTTTAGTCCTACCTTGAACACATCTCCATAAGTCCCGCTGCCTATGCGGTGTATGAGCTCATAGTCATCGAGCGGATCCGTGTGCGACACGCCGATCGCGTCCATAGCAGCGCGGCATTGGATTCGTTTTCTCACGGTATAGCTACTGAATCAACGGATGATACTCATCCAAATGCCACAAACACCACTTCCTCAACATCCGCGTAACAAGTGCACCCGAGTGAACATAGCAGCGATGACAAACGCATCTCTCTGTCTGTCTGCACGCTGAACACAGGGGGCGTTCACACAAGACGCGTTCACGAGACGAGAGCGCAACAGGATGGCGCAGAACGCCTGCTTTTGAACAGGTTATAATAAAATGAAACAATATGGATCATTCTGATCTGCTTTAAATGAATTTAGAAAACAGAAACCAAAAGATGCACATATTGGTCACTTCTTCTTCTTTTTTTACATAGCCTAGTGTTCGTATATTTTCTTCTTTTTTTACATATCCTTGTGATATTTTTGTAAGAGATTTACTCATTGTGTAGGCTACATTCTTTAATAAAAAAATGCTCGAGAAGAAAAATATCGTTCTTTTAAGAGGTATGTTCAACCCCCCATAAAAAAAAGAAAATTCTGTCATAATTTACTCACCTGTTGTTCCAAACTTGTATTGATTTCTTTCTTCTACTGAACACAAAATACATTTTCTATAGATCTACAATGGAAGTCAATTGGGCCCGTTAACTGCTTGATTACCCATGTTCTTAAAAAATACCTTCGTGTTCAGCAGAAGAAAAAAAAATCATACAGTTTTGGAACAACGTGAGGCTGAGTAAATGATGGTAGCACTTTATTTTATAGTCCTGTCCCCCATGTAGGCAATGTAGCCTACTTATTATAGTAGGCTAATATTGCAATAACAACCCAGCCAACATGTGGGGCCCATATGGATATAAATGGGCTGAAAATGGGCTTATTGTCCGGGGGTTACATAATAGGCCCATGACATGTTAACTATGAATTTCATATTGGTGGGACCAAAGTGGACAACATGCACAAGACAAGACCCATCTCGGTGCCAAAATTTAACCCAGTCAACATTTATGTGGGGTCCATCCATGGGCTGTAAAAAATGGGCTCTGTATAAGATTGGGCACGGGTTCCATAATGGCCTCATGTTATTGCCATAGACAGGTTATTGCCCAGGTGGATTGCACTTGGTACTATGTGGGAGTCAGTGGGACCCTAAGACCCATTGGTCGCAGCTTAACGGGTTGGGTAACTGGTATACTAACCCTGGCCTGAACCCCTAAACCCTTAATTACTTTCTTAGGTAAGTAGGCTACAATGTAAATACACGTAAGTACACGTACTCGTACCGTACTGTAAAATAAAGTGCAATCAAATTTTAATTTTTGGACGAACTATCCCTTTAAAACGCAACGCCGTAAAAAATAATCTAAACGCGACGCGACGCTAAAAAAAACGTCGTTGTGCAGCGAGTTTAGATTAAACGTTTAAATTAAATTAAATTTGACTTAAACAAAAAGGGCAAAAAGGACTTATTCTACTTTTAGCTTTTCATAATTTGGCTGTTAGTTATGGCTATACTATGCTTAGCCTATCTTCCTATATCCTTATATAATAATATTATTTTTTAGACAAATCTTTGACCTAAAAAACATGGGAGGAAAAAAAAAACAAGCGTAGGCTATTTACATCATCAGCCATAGACAGTAAAAGTCATCAGCAAGACTTAAATATCATGCAATGAGTCATTTAAAATAAGTTAAGTCCGACTATTATTAATTTTTGACAGATTCTATAGCCTAATAAATGCCTTACAAAAAAAGAACAAGATAATATTTCTTTATCGTTTAGATTTTAAACTAAAAGTACGAAAAAGGTGTGTCTTTATTTCTGCTACGGTCTTCTCTGATCCACCAGTTTGACCAATCAGCTCTTGCGCCTGCGGTTGCGTCGGTATGACGTATTTATGAAAAATGGCGGCTACCCGCAGCAGTGAGTTTGGTGACTTGGTTCAAATTAAAAAGCAACTTATTTCTATTATAGCGCAATGCAAGGAGAGAGGACTAGTCCACAGCGTGAAATGGTAAAAGCAGTTATATTTAAAATTTAACACGCATCAAGAATGAAGCCAGTTATTTAATTGCACTGCCATAATGGGTGACAGTTAGTTAGCATGACAGCTAACACAATGAAATAAACAGAAATTATGGATGGATCTCAAAACCTGTTTCTGCACGTGATTTATGCTCGTCTGTAGCATGTTGGGCTTTCACACACTAACACCTAGCATGGCAATGGCATGTTGTTTGACGTACCGTGGTACCTTTAACATTATATTCTTTGAAAGACATTGGTGTACCATGTAAAAAATAAATATGACAATCATTCTGCACCAGATATACACCTAAATGTATGTAAATATATACCATAGTATTGGTGGTCGAGGACAAGAAGATAATAACATCTAACGTTACTGGTCATATTCATCTTTGCTCTGCTTCGTTCATCACTGTGCTGTAATGTTATGTTGTGTTTTATATTGTATTCTGCTGTTTAAAATATTTTGTCATTATTTAATAATGTCTTAATTTGTTGTCTGTAATTGCTAAATGTCTACTGAATGCCACATATAGAATCAGAACATAATGATACTGATTGCTAAGTATATATTGTGAAGTACACAATATATATTTATCTGTTTTATGAACGTATACAGTAGTCAACATTTCAAGTTGTCCTAAGACAAGAATGGTATTGTTCAAAATAGTTTTGATCCACTTCAAATGTTGACTACTATATATTAGATTTTATGTATTGCTCTGCAGTGTTTAAAAAGCTGACAATATACCTGTCATTTATGTTTCAGGGCATCTGAACTGGCATTTTCATTGGAGACCCTTCCTCTGAATGAGATCCCTCCACCACCGGAGCTAACTGAGGTCCGTCTGGAGTCTTGCTCAGTGTAGAGCTGGCTATAATATATGTTTACGTGTAGATAATCTGTTTTGCCTGAAGACATTCAGGTGTAAACATTGACCGTCTAGCCCTTTTCTTTTAGGAGGACGCACAAGATTTGGATGCTCTTTGTCTGGCCAAATCATATTTTGACCTGAAGGAATATGATCGAGCTGCATATTTTCTCCGTGGCTGCCGCAGTCAGAAAGCATATTTCCTTTATATGTATTCACGCTACCTAGTAAGATTTGTTTTGAACATGGTTTCTATCACTTTTGTTTGGGAGATGAAATGTGGAAGAAGAACCTGTGTTCTTTTTCATTTTCTCAGTCAGGGGAAAAGAAGAAAGATGACGAGACTGTTGATAGCCTTGGTAAGAAAACAAACATTGTAAACAGTGTTTCCAGCACACCACACACGGTCTCAGCTGCTCCCATTATTAGCATGTGTGTGGTTGCAGGTCCGCTGGAAAAGGGTCAGGTCCGAAACGAAGCCCTGCGAGAACTTCGGGTGGAATTGAGCAAAAAACATAGTGCCGGAGAGCTGGACGGATTTGCTCTCTATCTGTATGTATCAAACAGTGTTCGGGTAACGCATTACTTTTTCAAATAACTAATAACGCAATATCTGAGTTGTTTTTTCAAATAAGTAACGCAAGTTGCTTGGATTTCCCATTTCTGACAGTGCTCCTGTCCCCATGTTGAGAGAAATTGTGATTAATTATCACGGCAATTATCACGGTCATCTAATCTTTCCTAACGATCCACCCCATAAGCAGGCTGTCAAAAAAACGCGTCTCTGTAGGCAGCCTGAAAACAAATGGGTCCAACCACCACTCAAAATCAAAATAAACAGTGAACACCCCTAGATTATAATATTAATGTACATAACTGTTACAGGGTTCTTGCACACTTTTTAAAGTAAAATTTAAGGCTTTTTAAGACCTTTTTAAGACCTGAAGAAATCAAAATTAATACCATACATTAGGGGTGTGCGATATTGACAAAAATATATCTCGATATTTTCACGTTTTGTTGATAAACACAAAACAAAAACAAAATCAGTAAAATATCAACTAATTATTATCAACAATAATTAGTTGATATTTTACTGATTGTGTTTTTGTGCTGGTGCCATGGCTGGTTTAGGCCTGTTGTTGACAGCAGACTCGCGGAGATATTTATATTTTTCATATTCTATGCAGTGGTCAGTTCACAGCAGTGACAGAAATTATTAATTAATGTGCAATATTTGCCACCTTAAATTGATTTATTTATGGAGATTTTTTTTTCTAAACTTATTTAGAGTTATGCATCACGTGCATCACATATATACAGTAATTATACTTATTTATACAATAATATTTCATTACACAATAATTATACAGTACCACTGTTAGCAGTCAAATTAAATCATTCAATCAAAAATCCATCTTTGCAGTGCAGAGTAGACGCAGAAGCAGCCTTAGAAGTGGCATTAATATATAGACTCCATTTACAAATGCATAAATCAAGCTATAAGGTTTTTTTTTAAAAAAATCAATATTCAATATTTAAATGTGAAATGATTTCTTATTTTTTTACTTTTAATATGAAACTAAAACAGCCAGTAGGCGGCGGCAAATCGCTGTCTTAATAAGCGAGTCGAGGGAGTCATTCATTCAACCGATTTGTTCAAACGGGAAAGAAGCAAGTGATTGAATCGATAAAATGACTCGTTCAAGACGCGGATTTCCTTCAAGAAATCATCGCTGTCTGTTGCATTGAGACTCTGCTATGGTTTCATTTTGAAATTCTAGTCGGCGAAATAAAGGGAAAACAAACAAAATCGATAATGTTATGGCTAAAAACTAACTCAAAATGTCACTTTATTTTTAATTTAACTATTGTATAACATAAATATCACACTTGTGCACGGGAAAACGGCACTCTTACTGATGTGATATTCTAATATAACAACATGATATAAATATAAGGCAAAAATTTGGGGACATACCTATAACCATAATAAATACATGTCTATGCCTATAACTGCACACATCACGCCGTGAAAACACGAGAGACAAATGCAATGTCAGCTCACACTTGCAGTGCCTCGTCCATCGTTAAAAGAATAGAATATCATAACAGACAATACACATCGCACACCTCTACGCACATTAACTTACGACTGAACTGACATTTGCCAACTTTCTTCTCTCCTCCTCTCCTGTCTCGCGTGCAGGAGACGGACGTTATTCTGCCGCGAATGTGACGCGAATTGTCACGTGAACAAGCAAATCCACAAAGATAAAAATTAATACGTACGCAAATTAGATGGTTTTAATTTGGAAAACATTAAGATATGACTGAGTCGAAGTGTCATCTAAAATTTAAGACCTTTCATACCTAAAAATAAGACTTTATAAGACTTTTAATGGCCTTAAATTTTAAATATCTAATTTATGACATTTTAAGACTTTTTAAGGACCCGCGGGAACCCTGTGTTAAAGTAAATTTGTTTTAAATTGATAAAAATGGATTTATATTTTTAGAAAAGATTTCTATTTTGAATAAATTCACCAATGAATCCTGAAAAAATAGCCTACCACAGGTTCCAAAAAAATATTAAGTTGTTAACGGTTTCCAACATTGATAATAACCAAGTATCAAATCATCATATTAGAAATGGAATGATTTCTGAAGGATCATGTGACTGAATACATTAGGCTTAATTTAATGTGTAAATAATATTTCTGATTACAGATTGTTGTTTTTTCTGTATTTTAGATCAAATAAATGCAGGGTTGATGAGCTTAAGAGACTTGAATTCTTTAAAAAACAATAAAGTCCGAGTGATTGGTTAGAAAACTGAAGCTGTGATTTGCACATACAAAAAACAAACAAACTATAGTTTAAAAAAAAAAAAACAGTGATGTTCTAGGACTGCTTGTTAACTTTTTGTTAATGTAATCTTGTTTTCCGCCAGTTATGGGGTGGTTCTTCGGAAACTGGATTTGCTGAAGGAGGCAGTGGAGATCTTTGTCGCTGCGACACACGCTCTCCCTCTGCACTGGGGATCATGGCTGGAGCTCTGCAATCTCATCACCAACATCGAAATGGTCCGTCTTTTTCCCCTCATGCTGAGGTAGACACACAAACACACTGAACTAGCTTGTCTGTTTTGTCTTGCTCAGCTCAAGTCCCTGTCTCTGCCCGACTGCTGGGTGAGGGATTTCTTCATGGCGCACATGTACACTGAACTGCAGATGATCAAAGAGGCGCTGCAGAAATATCAGAGCCTTATGGAAGCAGGGTTTGCCAAGAGCACCTACATCATCTCCCAGATCGCCGTGGCTTACCATAACATACGAGGTGAGCGGTAGTTGCGGCCAACAGCAAATTATATATCCCTAAATCAGGAAAATCTTTTATGTTTTTACTAGGGCTGTGCAAAAGTTAATTGCGATTAATCGCATCCAAAATAAAAGTCTGTGCTTACATAATATATTTGTATGTGCTGTATATAATTATTTTGTATATATAAATACCTATGCATGCATGTATATATTTAAGAATTATTTGCGCTTAAATTCTGTATATATACATAAATACATAATCTATATTATATAAGTATTTTATATATGAATAACACATTTTCTTAAATATATACATACATGTGTGTGTATTTATATATACAAAATAATTATATACAGCACAAACAAATATATTATGTAAACACAGACTTTTATTTTGGATGCGATTAATCGCAATTAATTTTTGCACAGCCCTAGTTTTTACTCATTGTTTAAGCATATTACTTTTTACCTTTTTTTCCAGGTTTTAAAATCATTATATAAAAATGCATTATATAATATAGCATTAAAGGAGTAGTTCATTTTTTAAAAAACTTTTGCTGATAATTTACTCACCCCCATGTCATCCAAGATGTCCATGTCTTTCTTTCTTCAGTCGAAAAGAAATTAAGGTTTTTGATGAAAACATTCCAGGATTTTCTCCATATAATGGACTTCAATGGGGTCCAAACGGTTCAAGGTCCAAATGAGAGTTTCAGTGCAAACTGTTCAAAGGGCTTTAAACGACACCAGACGATGAATAAGTGTCTTATCTAGCAAAACGATCGGTCACTTGTTCATCAAAATGAATGAATCTGAGTCATTTGGTTCATAATGACTCGGAAAAAGAAATTAAAATTAATTTAAGTTTCTAAAAAAACAGGATGAGGAAAAGGGTATTATCATAATATGTGTTTCAGAATGATAACACTTTGCAATGAGGTGCCATTTGTTGTTGACAATCATAAACTACACTTGTAAACATGAACTAGCAATGAAAAAACATTTATCAACCATTAAATAGTACATCGTTAGAATTAAAAGTTCTATCTGTTCATTTTTAATGGACCTGAGCTAACATGAACTAAAACAAACCGTTGAATAATGTTAATAAAGATGAATGTATTTCTCATTGATAGTAAATGTTATTTAATGCATGAACTAACCTTCTTGTAAAGTTTTTCCAAATTTATTTATTTTTTCCCCCCCAGATATTGATCAAGCCTTATATCTGTTTAATGAACTCCGGGAACAGGATCCTTTTCGCATCGAAAACATGGACACGTTCTCCAACCTGCTTTATGTCCGGGTAAGAAACTGTTGATCGGGGGTTTAAAGTCGGCCTGAAGTTAATCAACTATTTATCAATTTTCTAAATGTATATTATAGGTCTTATTGATAATTTATCCAAGTATATGTTTCCTTAAATAAAATAATTGGACGCATTTTTTAGTCAAAAACAGACTTCTCTGTCGACGTGTGCAGGACTTCTCCAATTATTTATTCAGCTAAAACGAGCTCCTTTCTTATGATTGACTGTTTGAAATTTGACAATTATTAGCTTTGGTTATGTGAGGCATAATTCATAAGACATTAATTGTCATATTTCGTCAGAATAAGGAAGAAAACACGATTTTCCATTCCATGTGGACTCTATCATTTCTAATCAGGCAAAGGATAGAGTGCCCATACAAAGTTGTCTCAGCCACTGGTATTGCTTTTGGGTCCAAGGGGAATGGGATCTTGCAGGATATGTTTTTTTTGGGGGGGTCAGATTACAATATTCTAGTGTAATATTAATGACGGATTATCTGCTGATATTGTATTAAACTGGAATATAATAGGATAATAGTCATCCAAGTCAATAAGTAGAAATGAATTTCAGTTTTAGTAGATAATATTGTGTTAAGATCCTCTGTTTGTTTGTCTTATTTTTCAGAGCATGAAGCCGGAGCTCAGTTATCTGGCCCATAATCTGGTGGAGATAGATAAGTACAGAGTGGAGACATGCTGCGTCATAGGTGAGGATGAGAAAGAATAGAGTCGAATATATATAAATTAATTGTTAGTCACCGTACATGTCGGTCAGACAAACTCTTGCTGTCTTAAAGGAGTAGTTCAATTTAAAAAAACTTTTGCTGATAATTTACTCACCCCTATGACATCCAAGATGTCCATGTCTTTCTTTCTTCAGTCGAAAAGAAATTAAGGTTTTTGATGAAAACATTCCAGGATTTTCTCCATATAATGGACATCAATGGGGTCCAAACGGTTCAAGGTTCAAATGAGAGTTTTAATGCAGCTTTAAACGACACCAGACGATGAATAAGGGTCTTATCGAGGACCCTTCGAGTCATGACTCAAAAAAAGATTCGTTCATTTTGATGAACGAGTTCGAACAGGAGAGCGCATCCGAACAGAGCAAGGCGAGCATTTGAGCTTATAAATCTTTTTTATTTATTTTTGAAATGGCAGATCTTTTCGCTAGGTTGATAAGAGGGCGCTTTTGTATTGAATTTTTACAAGAAAGCGTGTGTGCATAAAACAGTGCCTCCCAGTTTAGCAAGTTTTCTTCAATGAGGATGTCAGCAAAACAAAACAAAATAGCCTGAGGAAGAAATGGTCTATAATGATATATCCTTGAAATTGAACATCAGCCGTAAAGTCGCTACTGAAAACTGTTTATTTGTTATCCGCTCACAGGTAACTATTACAGTCTGCGGTCTCAGCACGAGAAAGCCGCCCTGTATTTTCAGCGCGCTCTGAAGCTAAATCCACGCTGTTTGGGTGCCTGGACCCTCATGGGTCATGAGTACATGGAGATGAAAAACACATCAGCCGCCATTCAGGCCTACAGGTAACAGAGATGAGATTTTTACGTGTTTATTTGCATTTCCATATGTTCTAACCTGAAAAATATGATCCGGATTGCGGACATCCGAGGCTAAAAAATGAGGGTTAGGGGTTGGGGTTACTGTATGATGATTGAAATCGCCAAATTGCCTTAAACAGTTACTAAATAAACTGCAAAATGTTATGTTTTCCAATACTTTCATGCATGGATTGCTTCTGATATCTGCATGTTAGCCAGGGTTCAAAGTGCCATGAAATGAGAGTGAAAATTGTTGAAACGGTGGTACTTGTTGCCTGGTACCTTTTTATGAATTTTAACAATTTATGGTTGTGAGAACGTCAAATTTCGCGCCTACCGCGTCTAGTTATACGCTTGAACACTTTGAATCCATTTGCGCGTCAAGAGAGAAATTGACGCGTGTAAAAACAAAAGTTTGAAGCGAAACTTACGCGCGTCAGCATCGAAACCCGTTGGCGGCCATCTTTTTTATGTTTATTTTCCCCTGAGATGGGAGAAATAAGGATTTAAGTGTTTTAAGTTTCTGCTAGCTTATTATGACGTAAAAATCGCCATTTTGCCTCATAATAAGCAGAAATTCACATTTCATTCACATTGTAGACGGAAGAGTGATTTCCCTGATGTTTGCGCTTTTCTGGATTAGTGGGAGTGGCTTGCGGAGCTGTGCAATGTGATGCATTGTGGGAGTTGCTGTCTTACATACAAATGCGCCCTTCACTTATTTTCCGCACCAAATTCAAAAATTCTTTTACATTTCGACTACATACATGATCCAATTTCGATAAAGATTAATGGGTGATTAAATTAAATTTTTAGCCTAAAACATTAATGTAATCATACATTGTCTCTTAGACATGCGATTGAAGTGAACAAAAGGGACTACCGGGCCTGGTACGGACTCGGACAGACCTACGAGATCCTCAAAATGCCTTTCTACTCGCTCTACTACTACAGGAAGGCCCATCAACTCCGGTGAGATCACGTACACGAATCATTTAATGCAATATAGACCCGACTCGAGAGAGTTGACTTATGCTGTGTTTGCATCAGGCCTAACGACTCGCGAATGCTTGTAGCTCTTGGGGAATGCTACGAGAAACTGTCTCAGCAAGTGGAGGCCAAAAAGGTGAACAGCACTGGAATAGATCATTTTCTCCCAGAATGTGAATTTGTTTTCCAATCATCCTTTGTTTTTGTGGGTTCAGTGTTACTGGAGGGCTTATTCGGTTGGGGATGTGGAGAGAATGGCTCTTCTAAAGCTGGCTAAGTGAGTGAGGTTTGGTTCAGGATAACGGTCATGGTGTTGTTTCCCGTTTCGCTGAAACCGTATGTTTGCTTTTAGGCTTCACGAGCAGCTGAACGAGTCTGACGATGCTGCGCAGTGCTACATCATCTACATCCAGGATATTTTCTCGTGTGGTGTAAGTTACTGGAGTGTTTGCACGTCATGCATACGTCACATGATTAGCAGAAACATGTCTTGGACTGATCAGATGTGTGTGTGTGTGATCTCAGGAGCAGCTGGAGCATGCGGAGGTGAGCACTGCTCTGCGTTATCTAGGCCAGTATTACTTCAAGAACAGACTGTACGACGAGGCGTCTCTCTGCGCTCAGCGCTGCTGCGACTACAACGACGTGAGTTTCTTCCGTTCATCACCCCTAGATTCATTCACTTCAAAATTAAAATTCTGTTTAGCATTTTGTTATTCATTGATAGCACGATTTAGCAATATTGCTAACACATTAAGATGTTTTAACCCTAAAACTGTATTCTGGACAAATGTGGGCAAAATAGTTTTGATTTATTTAAAAAAAAAAAAATACTTCCCTTAAGTTTGCCTCCTGAACACACAATTTTTTGACTCATTTCTACAATGTTAAGTGGGTAAAAAAAAAACTCCTTAATCTTGTATTTGGGTCAAAAATGGGCACCCATAGAAATGAATGGGTAAAACTGTAATTTAGAGCATTCTAAAATAAGGCAAAATAAGACACCAGGTGACAGGTGATCTTTAGGTTTTAGCTCTAAGAACTTATTGGAATGATATTTTAATGTAGTTTAAAAAAATAAAACCTAAAAATAAGCATAATTTACATAGAAAATATGGTACTTTTTGAAGTAAATAAATTCAAAAATACCCCCAAAATAAATAAAAAAACACCATAAATGGATAGACAAAACTTTATCGAAGACAGTGATATAACATTTATAATAAATAAAAATTAAGATCATACCTGAGTCCTCTGTGCCCACATTTGTCCACAATTACAGGATTAAGGGCTCTAAAGTGAATATGGTTTGAGGGCTACCATGTTTCCAACATGATTTATCTCGTTGTCAGCACGTTTTAACAATTTACTAGGCTAGTTGTTAGGCTTTGCTAGGGATAGCACACTAAAGCCTCCAACATAATTGGGAATCTGGGCTATCCACCTTATTTCTCAACACAGAAGTAAGGTGTTTTCCGCGAATGTGCAAGACTTATATAATATATAAAGGTTCAGTAAACTATAAAACTGTTTATAATTAAGATACTTGATTAAAATAAGATGGTAAGAAATAGCAAGTAGCATAACAGGCTGTTTTGTACAGCTAAAAATAACAAGACAGACACATCCAAATTAATAAGGCTGTGTCCGCACTTACCTGAAAAACAAGGTGGATAACCATAGACTAAAAAAATGGATGATGTGTCCATTGTATAAAACAGAAGCTGAAATTATCCCATAAATTATCCCAAAATAGGATATTTTCCACTTGTGAACTGGTACTTACCAGTGTGTTGCGTTCAAGTGCTTTTGTTGTCGTAATGCGGTAAAAAGATGGAGAATCCAGACCTGTTATTTAGCTAAAACTATTTTAGATTGCTTAAGTCATCTACAACAGCAAGAAAATTCAAAACTCAGAAGGTAAATAATATGCTGTATATTTTTTCTAGATCATGAATAGTATTTAATTTGTTTACCATTCACGACTCTCGCGGTGCTCTCCGCCATTTTGAAATGGTCAAAGGTTATCTCATCTCGGCAACTCGTCCATTAAAATATTCTACGAGTTGCCCAGTGGAAAATACCACATGAGGGGGTGTTCATGTGCATTTTCCACGTCGGCTTTTGGTATTTACCATAATTACCATAGCACATGAACGCAACAATAATGCGCAAATTACATTTGGAGCCAAGCACAGCTGTCAATCATGACGTCACACCCTGTTTTTATAGCAAACTTATTAGAAAAACGATCATTTAAACATCAGCACGATTAAAAACAACCTAAAATGACAAACAATCTTTGGAATAAAATTATTGGATTTTTTTTTTTGTTTGTTTGTTAGGCTTACATTACATCCCATGTGAATACATGTAAAATCAGCCACTAGGGGGAGTTTATCAAACTGTTTTGGCTTCACTTTACGACGTTTGGTGAAAATAGCTTGTCAATTTCTGGCTATTTGTTTCCTCATAGAAGTTTTGGAGCTTGCTTTCTCACTTAATCAACTTTTACTACTAATCAAACTTTTTTATTTTATTTTCAGGCACGAGAAGAAGGCAAGGCTTTGTTGAGACAAATCTCTGCCGTGCGGGAACAAGGAGAGCCTTCCTCTACAGACTTGTCTTTACCCTGCGTCTTCAACCCCCTATCCAACAACACCACTCCAGTCAGGAGAGTCTCTCCCCTCGACCTGTCGTCCATCACGCCCTAACACATCCCAGTCACTTTCCACTTAGAAACTACTCAATTCATATGGTTTAATGAGCTTTGTTCCCATATGCTACACTGTAAATAACTTCCTGTACAGACAAAGGTGGCCATTGTGTTAAATAAAATGCTAAAACATTGAAGGATGAATGTTTTATTGCAAAACTCACCAGGTTATACAGTGGAGAAAAAACACTTAGACATTCAAAAGTGACAAACGAATATGACCAAACTAAATGTGCAAAGGAGCAGCCAACAAGAATGTAGTGCTTAAATCTGCATTTGGCGAATTAATAAAAACTTACATGCTCACAATAACACTGAACCTTGCAACAACAAAAAAATGAAGCAGCACCCATGAAATATTTTTTTTAAAAAGCATGGAGTTAAGCTCAGATTTAATACACATTGAATGCAGGTAAATATTTGGAAGCACTATTATCTTTGCATCTTACTGTTGGATTTGGTTTGCATAATACACACGCAAAAAACTAAGTGACAGATGTTTTTCTGCTATTTACAACGGAGAAACTTGAGCACAAATTAAATGCCTGAAAACTATACAGTGTTTTCAGAAGAAAAGGAATCATTATCATCAAAAAATAAAGCCCAATTATGCGTCAAGGCCACCTGATTATATTAAAAGACTAAAATCTCGCAGTGTCCAGCTCTTAGTACTTGACTCTGCGCTGGATGGGAGTGGACGGAGGAGAGGGCTGGCGTGAGCGCAGCACGCGGGTGTAGGGCGTGTCGACTTCGGGTCTCTGCCGGGCCTGTCGCGAGGGCGTGCGGGAGGGGAACAGTGAGCGGAAGAAGGGCCGTTTTTCAGGAGGCTGGTTCTCCACATGCGCCGCCGCTACCCCGCAGCCCCTCTTCTTGCAGGATCCAGGCGCCTGAGGCGGCGGAGCGCTCTGATACCGAGCGAGCGTCTCGTCTTTCTTACGCAGGTCTGCTTTGACCAGCTGCAGGCTGGTGTGCAGCTCCACCAGCATTTGATCCTACAGACGCAGAAAACAGGGAGGAGAGGGTGGCGAACAGGGTTAGAGAGGCCAGAGGGCAAAAGGTGAGGTGGAAACTGGAACTACCTGTGGTTACATCTTTTTAAATCACACCAATGAGATCAAATCTGGTTAAAGTCGGGAGGTTTAGAACAAGAAACGGCATGTTATGAGGAGGGAGACGTTTAGAGCAAGGCATGCATGCGAATATTTTGCATCATTTTCATGTCATTGGTTGGATTTTGTTCTTAGTAAATATAACCAAAGTCTAAATTAGAGTGAAAGGGGTTAAAGAGAGAATATAGGAAGAAACAAAGAGGGGAAAGATGTTGATGTAGTACAGACAGATCAACTGGGCTGGGTATTTAAAAAAAAAAAATATTTATCAATTTCAATCAATTCTCATTTTTATGAACCGGTATGGATCCTTAAATATCAAAAATCAATTTTTTTAGTCTATTCTGTTCATTCATCAATTGAAGACGGCACACTGTAGCCAGCCTCACATCCAATAAATCACAATAGGCTTTGTGCAGTTTGAAGTAGGGATGGGCAAAAAAGTTTGTGTTTACATAATATATGTGTGTGTAGTGTGTATAATTAATTTGTATATATAAATACCCACACATGCATGTATATATTTAAGAAAAATGTGTTATTAATGTCAAATATTTATATTTATATATAATATTAATTATTTATAAAGTATATACATGCAAATATTTCTTAAATATATACATGCATATGTGTGTATTTATATATTCAAATTAATTATACACACTACATACACAAATATTATGTAAACACGAACTTTTATTTTGGATGCGATTAATCATTGCCCATCCCTAGTTTCAATTATGTCCATTTTATTACAAAACTCAAACAAATACCATTTGTAAACTGTCAAGTAATGTTACAATTACCTGAGGAAAGCCATTGAGTGTCTATAAACTAAGAACAATGACTCTAGACGAGCTACACTACATAGCTCATTTTATATTTTCTTTTTCTCCAATATTTAATGCATGTTTGAATAAATCAGTCAAGTTTTATGAAAGCCACCATTTAAATGGTTATATATACACACACACATATATATATATATATATATATATATATATATATATATATATATATATATATAGAAACATTATCCAATTATAAAGTTCGGAATCGGATTATAACTTCCTAGTGCAATTTAAGTGTTTGTATACAAATCAGTCCATTTAAACCTTCAGTATTTTAGTGTATAGTTTACGGCATTATTTGAGATTTTTCTTTTCTTGAGGAAATTTGCCATGTACTGTACCTGACATCCAAAGTAATCGATAATGAATCGAGTTCAAATCAATTTGTGTCAATACCCAGCCCAATTGAATACCCTCATTAATATCTAAAAAAAAAAAAAACATTATTTTTTCCATTTTATTACAATCAGTCTAATGTGAACTTAAATCACAGCTACATCATTTTGTTCAGGTGGTCTACTAACACGTTTACAAGATTTAATAGAAGACTTTTTTTGTTGTTGTAATTGACATTGTTTACATGCACAAACATCTAGAACACATCAAAGGAAAGGTAAAGTAAAAAGCATAATTGGTGCCCTTTAAATGAAATGTTGGGGCGAATTTAGGGAAGCATGGCGTGACTGGACGTGTAGTGTGTTCATTACCTGTTTGGCGAGTTTGCCGTCTGCTGAGGAGAGCGCGTGACGGAGTTTCTCTCCGTCTGTGTTACGGCAGCACGCTCTTTCTCCCGACTGCAGCTTAACACCCAACATCTGAAGCTCCATCCGCAGCTGCTTCAGGTTCTGCACACAACACACACACCACAAATGGAGTATCCTGTAGATCATGCAAACAGTTTCTGTGCTGGATTTGACAATAGTATCAAATGAAATGCTGGTGAAGAGCAGCTCCGGAGATGAAGCGGACGTGGAAGTGAGACGGCAAATCAATCGCAGAAAACGGCATAAGCATCAAGCGTACTTGAGCAAATGAAATAGGCCAATCTGTGCCACTCTTTGATTCGAAGGCCTCGTTTACGCCTGGTCATCTGATCAACCAAAACTCGAGGGACATCACCGTTTACACCGGGTGTTTTAATCCGTCTCTTTTGTCCACTTTTTAAGAGGGGAGAGTCTATGGGTGGGTACACGTATGAGCTTTTACAGATCTTTCAGTCTAATGGATGAATTAAGCAATTTACAACGGGGGTAGGAGTACATAAGTTTTACTTCTTCCTACTCCTTTTTGCACATGTAAATAGAGGGTTGTTTTTTTGTTTTTGTTTGTCTGTTTTGTTTTTCTTCAAGTATTGGAATGTTTGGATTTTTTTTTTTTTACTTTGTTCATTTTTGTTTTGTTTCTTTGAATTAATATTCCTTGTTTCATTGATTAATAATTGTATTTTTATTTATTATTTACATGTTCAAAATAAAGATCTCAAATCAAATCAAATCAATACAACAATTTACATCTGAACATGACCAGAGACCAGGGACGATAATCGTGTGGTTAAAGGCTGTGTTGAAGGGTTAATTTATCAACTAATTTGTTGGTAATAAACATTTAAACTGTTGTATTTTATGTTGTTGGGTATCACAAAACAGAATATAATCTGAAAAAGTAGGTACTATCTTACAGCGCTCTGCAACGATTCTCCTTTTCCCCACAATGCATTGCATTATGTCACCTTAGGGAGAGAATTTACCAAAGCCTGCCTTGAGAGCATTGAAAGTGACGAGAGTATTCAGATAAATAGAGAGCATAGATAACAAGCAGCTAGATACGGCCTTTCAATGTACTCGCATCCCAAAATGCTTTTATGACGCAAAATTACTGTAAACAGTCAGTTTAGTTTGGTATTTTACTCTTAAAGCCCTATTTTAAGATAGTCCCTGATGAAATGGAACGGTTAAGATTGAAATTTGGACAAATGCTGCTGTCCCGAGAATTTTAGGTTTGTGTGTTAGCACTCCCAACCTACACAATGGTTGTCTATGTGCACTGGAACAATCATTCATAAAACGCATTAAACTTTAGTTTACAAAGACATGAAACTCACCGAGTGGTCTGGGGTGTTCACCAAAATCGCTGCAAAAGATGCTTTCCAACAGGTTTTATCGTAGTTTTTGTCCAAAAACCAGTTGGAAAGCCTCTTTTGCAGCGATTTTTGTGTGAGCATATCAGTTATAAAAAAATATGAATTAAAAAACAAACAAAGCAGAAGCACTGACCCTCTGGCCCTCCTCCAGTTTCCGCTCCGCTGTAGTTGTCAGGGATCCGGTGGCGGCCGTCAGTGGGAGGTTCTCCTGGAAACGCTTCAGTTCTGAAGAGAGAGTGTGGATTCAGTGGTTGTAGAAAAGTGCCGTCAGGTAAACACATTTTTTTTAACTTGTAAAATAGAGTCTTTAAACCGTAACCTGAACCTTTTCCAATGTCGAATGCAAAACTCACCAAGTGTTTTCAGGCGCAGTTCTGTTTGTTTCAGGTCCAGCTCAGCTTTGCACTGTTCCAGCTCGGCTTTACACTGCACGAGCTCCACGCTCTCGTGATCCGATTCTCGTTTGTGTGTTGAGGCCAGGCGCCGTGAGCGTCGGGGACCGTTGACATCACTCAGAGATGAGAAAACAGGAGCTGGGACAGTATTGCCCTCTTCCTTTTCCTTAAGAGCGGCAGTGAGCTCTCTGATCTCATCATCTCGCTCCTTCAAGAAATGACCAAATCAAAACCATCAAGATCACATCTTTTAATTTGTCCTGCAATAATAAAGTAACATCAGCTTTGGAAAATAGAGTGTAAAGTTGTATTTAAAAACAAATAAATAAAAGTTAATTTAATATAATACATGCACACACTTTTTTTATAGAAGTTAACATGCAGCAACAATGCATTCAATTGAAAGACTGGAGTAATGATGCTGAAAAGGAACAAATTACATTCAAATTACAAAATAAAAATAGTAAACAAAGTTATTTGTATATAAGGCCCCCGATATAATATCGGCCAATATGGTACATTTTTGGTCACTGGTTGTGAATTGTGCTAAAATAACATTGCCTTATCTTCTCTGAAATACTTTCCACATATTCAGATGACATAAACCAGACTTTCAATAAAAAAAATAAATAAAAAAAAAAATAAATAAATAAATGTTTTCTGTGTTGAGACGAATCTTGTACGATGTCCTAAACTGCCTGGATAATCACACAAGGCGTGCCGTCGTCCGTTAATGACACGTCCGATTCGCGAACTAATGACTCCTTTGAACGGATTCACTTTAATGAATGGTTAAAACTGATCTGTCCAACACTGAACTCAAGAGACATAAATCAGAAACACTGTACAATAAGTTTCCGTTTAATAAAGTCTAGCTACAACATTATTTATGTGGATTAACTCCATGACTAAACCGGTCATTCTAGAATGATTCATTCTTTCCAAATAATGATTCATTTTTTCTATTTGGAAAGAATAAATCATTCTAGAATGACTGGTTTTGTCATGGAGTTAATCCACATAGAAACTAATATTGTACTAATAAACGGTCATTTCTTGGAAAGATTTTTTTGCTGACAAAAAAAAAAAAAAAAAAAGAGCTGTGGTAAATAAGTTATATAGATTGTTCATATATAGATCTATCCCTCACAGCCTCCCTTTCATACCTATCATGGTTCTGCTCTGATTAATAAGCTCTATATTAATTTGATAATACTAGCAAGCCCGATATTAAAAACAAGAACAATATTAATAATACATTAGAGGGAAAACATGCCAATTATCGTATTGATATCGTCAAAGACATCAGCGATATCGTCAATACTCTACTTGGACAACCCTAATCCTTAAAATAATCATTTCATAAATTGTGCCATTATTATTAATAATAAATCTGATAAATTGGATGCTAATACCAGGTGTAAACAGGGTGTTGGTTGAATTGTCAGTGTAACCGCTCCCTTCACACCACTGACCTCTAGCTCTTGGCTGTAATAGTTCTTCAGGCTGTTTGTCAGGTTGTTAATTTTGTTCTCACATCTCTTCTCCATCAGATCCCTCTCGCCCTCCAGGGTCTCGCTGCACAACAAGGGAGGAACACAACATCAAATTTACAATTAAATAACTTTATATTGTGTTACAGTACGATTATCCATAGAAGCACTAGGTACCTGAAGTCATCCTGCATGCAGTTGATGACCTCCATCATCTCGGCGCAAACCTCCTCTCGAACCTTGGCCTCGAGGTCCTCTTTCTCCTGCCGCTGACGCAGCACCTCGCGCTTCAGGACATCGATGGCCTTCAGGAGCGCCTGCTCGACATAACCAAATCCAGAAGAATTATGAAATATTTCACTATCGGTAGGGTTTAAGGAGGATTTTTTAAGCTTTATGGTAAATAGGGTTTCTGGGACATTCACAAAGAAAATAGAAAGTATAGAATGAATGACTCGTTACATCAACAGTCATAGTGATTTTCTACAGAAAAGAAATGAAAACTCCAAGCAAAATAACTTAATATGCATTTCAAAGATTAATCAATGAAGCCTGAGTGCTTAAAAGATCCAAAGGTGCTTTAATCATGCACAAGAAAGTATTTTACATTTTGTTTACCTGGACTTTCAATGGAGGGTCAGAAACCTCAGGTTTCATTAACTATAAAACCGTATTCTGGACAAATGTGGGCAAAATAGTTAAATACTTCCCTTGACCTGAGCTGTTCTTGGCTACTTTTCCTAAGTTTGCCTCCTGAACACACACTATTTTTTTGACTCAATTCTACAATGTTAAGTGGGTGAAAAATAACATCTAATCTTGTATTTGGGTCAAAAATGGCCACCCATAGAAATGAATGGGAAAAACTGTAATTTAGAGCATTCTAAAATAAGCCTCCAGGTGACAGCAAAGTCACTTCATCTTTAGGTTTTAGCTCTAAGAACTTATTGGAATGATATTTAATGTAGTTAAAAAAAAAATAAATAAATAAAACTACATAGTTATTAATTTACATAGAAAATATGGTACTTTCTTAAGTAAATAAATTCAAAAATACCCCCAAAATAAAATAAAAAAAACCTAAATGGATAGACAAAATTTTATCGAAGACAGTGATATAACATTTATAATAAATAAAAAGTCCTCTGTGCCCACATTTGTCCACAATTACAGGATTAAGGGCTATAAAGTCAATACGGTTTGAGGGCTACAAAAGTCTTAATTTGTGTTTCAAAGTCAGATTTGGCATGAGTAAATTACAGAAACTTCATTTCAAGATGAACTGTCCTTTTAGTTATCACAAACAATTATTCTCTCTTATTAACCAAATTAAAGTGGATTTACATCAGGATCAAACATGGTGATGTCTCCTTCCTCATCACTGTCCTCATCCTCCTCCTCCTCCAGTAAAGTGGTCTCGTGTTGAGCTTGCTGCTCGCGAAGCAGGGACAGGATGTACGCCACACGAGTCTTGCTGCAAGGCCCATGTACCAGCTGAAACATGAAAGATGTTTGTGAATGGACATTGTTTAAATGGCGTTCTGTGTCCAGAAGAGGAGAGATGATAAAAACGTTTTTCAGAGCAAGACGCATCACCTGTGTGGCAATGGCAGAGAATTTGAGCGCTTGGAGCGTTTCATCGTAGGTGGAGGCGCAGGGGTTGATGTTGACCACCATGCAAGAGCGCCCGTGACCACAGAAGAAGCTCTGGAGGACCCTGGTTAGCTTGCTGTCTCTGAAAGGAACGACCAGCGGAGGACGAGACCTGTGGAAATGACAGAATAATGGCTGTTTTGACTAGGTTCGGTTTGCTTTTCCACTGCAGTTTAGTACCGCTTCAAAGATGGTTATAGCTGCGCTGCCTCTACTGCTCTAATGGTTCTTGATTCTCCATGTTTTTCACTGCAAGACAAAGTTTGTTTCTAACGGGTTTGCCATCTTGGGTCATTTTTGTACCGGTATGGTATGCTTGGAACCTCAATCAAGGTGGTACTATTTAACCCTCTGGGGTTGTTCGGCCCAAATGGACCCGAAGAATTTAAATAAAATATTTGTAAAAATCACAGCTTCGTCGGAATGGTCCGAAATTTGGTGACTTTGTTGGTATTTGGTAAAATGTGAAAATACTGAGTTTTTTTGTGCATACAATCTACAAATCAGCCACGATCTGAAGGGGAAAACATCAAGAGTGCAAAACAGACACATCCAGACACATACACAAACAAACACACTTTTATACACCAACACACAAAAAAAATTCAGATTATACATGTGTTTTGCATTTTTAAAATGCTCAGTTTGTCCACCAGATGGCATCCATCTCATTTCAAAAATTGCTTTTATAAGGCCTAGGCTTGACTCTAAAATGAAATACAGCTTTAAAAAAAAAATTTTAAAATATTTTTTCTGTTATGTTCAATGGGGGAAAATTTTGTCATAATTACTGAATTATAACTAATTATAATTTTTTTTTTTTTTTTTTAAATATCAATCCCACACCGAACACCCCGAGTGTGACTCTGAAACGAACAACCCCAGAGGGTTAAGTGAGCCGTACAATGCAGTGGAAAATCATTATAATGGTTTTGAAAGTTGTTGGACAACTAGTGTACCATCATGACCCATCACACTGTGTAAATTGTGACGCGTTTCACACTCACTTGTTGGTTTGATTGTGCCTCAGAGCGCTGATGCAGCGTCCCAATGTCAGCAAAGAGGTGTTGATGTTGTTCGCCTCTTTCATTCTCTCGCCATTCTGCTGGACTTTGCAGCGCTCGGACCCCGCCAAATCACACACAGAGAGCCTGCCGGAAGTAACAATTTCAAATCAAATCCTTTTGAGAACTGAACAGCTGACTATCTTTTAATCGCCAGAGTAAATCTAAAGGGTTCAGTCCAATAGACACAAAAAAACAACTCACTTATGAAGAAGCACACAGTTAATGTGGAAAGACTCACTCGCTGATTCTGGTCACATGTCCCAACTCTGCTTGTGGCTTGACATGTAGAACACGGATGGTAAAGATACTGTGGCTGAAAATTGAAAGAAAATACACAACAGAATTCAATTATTTTTCAATTTAATAAACTGTATACGTGTTGTTGAATAAATAAATAGCTAAATACATGTACACTTTAAATCTATTTCAAATAAAAAGATTCTGATTCATGATTGCGTTCCCAAACTCCAGTCATCCAATTCAAACACAAGATAACATGACAGCGTTTATTTCATTTCATCTGCGCAGCCTAAGATGCTAATCATTTATGATGTAGGAAAAAGAGCCTGATTGCAGCAACGCATTTTTATTAGATATTTTGGCCCAATTTTGTTCTCTTAAACAGTGTTGTAAGCGATATTCCAATTTTGCATGCAACTATGGGTGGAAATGGCTATTTTCACTGATAGATCCAGTTATTACATTATAATTCAATTATTATTAGAAGTAGGGATGAGAATGATTAATCGACAGTCGATAATTGATCAAAGAATTTCGATCACGTTAATTTGTTATAGATTAAACTACTGCAGTAGGTTGCGTTGCGAGTCTTGAAGCAATGACATGAATTTCACTGAGTGGCAGCAATTAAACATTTTACCACCTGGGGGCAACATTTGACGAAATACTCAGTCGATTTCAAAAGAAGAATCTGTCGTGCCTGACCCCAGATCAATCAACATCTTTCTCAACAAAAATCAGTAGACTGGTGCAGAAGTTGAATGGGAGTTACTAGCCATTTTTTATAAGGCTTTGTTAAGTAGCCTAATTAATTAATAGGTAGGCTAATCTCTCTCACCCTCTTTCTCGACTCTGTGCCTTGGATAGTTTTGATTTACATTTTGACAAAACCTGTCAGATCTAAGTAATGTTTTTGGTTAAGTTATTATTTAACATAATTCTTTATTATTTTGGAACAAACGAGGGTCTCCGTCTAAGAACGCCGGCTTTAGAGCACCGCAGCGCATATATGTTCAAGTTTAGCCAAACCGAATGTCCAGTTTAACAGCTACAAGCTGATCTTGTAATGATAAAAAAAACACTGTATTTTGCATTTTCATTGCATTTTTAATTTATAAAAAGTTAAATAATTAATTTTTATTAATGATTAATCGAATGCCCATCCCTAATTATAATGTCAAAACATCTTTTAAAATTAAACCTATGCATGGATGAATGGTTGACAAATACATGCATTTAGAAAGTGGAGTGAATTTTTTACTTATGATGGCATTATGGGTGTGATGACATCAAGCAGGTACCTGCGGCTGGAGTTTTGGTTTAGGTGAGTAGAGGCAAAGCTTTGGTTGCGTTGTCCGACTTTAAGCACTTTCCAGGCCTCTTCTGCACTTTGTACTTGAATCCAGGTCAGATCTAATTGCAGGACATGAATGATTCAATAGAATTAAAAAGGGCAAGTAAAAACAATATATTTAAATCAGTAATTGAAAATGGTAATTTCAGTACTCTTCTGTGATTCTTACCCTTTACATACGGGTTTCCATGTTTGTCATCGCTGAGGCGTAGCGTGGCTCTCTTGTGGGACTGAAGTGAAGGCAGAGTGTCCAGGAGATCATAAAGAAATTCGTTGTAGATCTCATAAAATGAGACCCACACTGAGAAACGCACTCCCTCCTCAAGGTCCTCCCCACCACTGAGACCCAGGCCATTTGTCTCCAAAAAAATGCCATCTGAATCTGTAATACAAAAAAAAAAAAAAAAAAAAAAAAAATTTACATTTGGATTGACATTGCTCTGAGAAACTTCACATTCGATATCCTTTCATTTCAATAGGAATCCAAGCAATTGAGACTTTCAAGTGAGAGTGAAAGATTTCCCCACAGAGATCTTGAATCGGGGTTCACAAAAATTCATCATGCTGACCAAAAGAAAACTGCTTGGTTTGAAAGTGGTTATGCAATAGAAAAATTAACTTTTTTTGCCTGCAAAATTTCACTAACATGACTGCACCTGATATGTTAGCAAGAACTACATGTAGCTCAAAAATTAAAGCTGGAATGTGTCTTTCTTTCCCGGGGAACTACAATCTCTTTGTTTGAGTGGCTTACGAGTACCGGGCAAATGGGACAAGTGTCATGATTTCCGCAATTCTTTTCAGTATGAAGTGGGGTGAAATGTCAGATAGTTCCTCACCCTCCAGCTGTGTTGCTATTTGACTGGTTGCTGAGAGTCCACCGACGCCACTGTCCCAGGACAAACCTGCACGCAGCCTAGACTGATGTCCACCTGTGCTTTCCTCCTGAACAGGAAGACAATTCAAGACAAGAAAAATCTGAAACCACTAAAGGACAAAAAGGATTATTTTCATTAAATTTTGTTTTTTTACAGAAACACGGAATGACCAATATCTCAAGAATCACCACCAGCTTATAATTATGTTTAATATTACATCACATTTTCATACATGGTTGACACATTTTTTTTTTCTAATGGCTAAAGTTCATAAAAATGCCCGATCCTCGAGCAGTGCCAAGTGTGCCATTCTCACAATATAATAAACACCTTTTATACAGAAAAATGTGTGTGTTCATGCTTAGTGAATGAGAACCAATGGCTGTCTTTATGAATGGGCCTTTGAATCATTGCTTCACCCGATTGATACGGTCAAATCAGGCATTCGTTCAAAAAAAGAAACCCCACCAAATGCAATCTATAGACTACTGCTGCGTTCACGTGATATGGAAAATAGGATATTTTCCACATGTGAACTGGTATTTACCAGTGTGTTGCGTTCAAGTGCTTTTGTTGTCGTAATGTGGTAAAAAGATGGAGATCCAGACCTGTTATTTAGCTAAAACTATTTTAGATTGCTTAAGTCATCTGCAACAGCAAGAAAATTATTTATCAAAACTCAAAAGGTAAATAATATGCTGTATATTTTTTCTAGATCATGAATAGTATATATTTTTTACAATTCACGACTCTCGCGGTGCTCTCCGCCATTTTGAAATGGTCAAAGGTTATCTCATCTCGGCAACTCGTCCATCAAAATATTCTACAAGTTGCCCAGTGGAAAATACCACATGAGGGGGTGTTCATGTGCATTTTCCACGTCGGCTTTTGGTATTTACCATAGCACATGAACGCATCATATATCACGCACTTTGTTTTTTTCCATCACGCAGTTTTTGCACAAATGACCTTTGTTGGTTATGTGGTTATTCAACCATTTTAATTCTTTGTTACCTCTTTCAGCAAAGCATCACGACGCATTTCCTCAGCACGGACCTCACCAGAGTCCAGCTTACGGACCTCCATGCTCAGTACGGGCTTGAGGTCCATGGCGGAGTACAGTCGCCCAGACAGCTTCATGAATACAGACACTAACGCCCGCGGCAGCAGACCCGCCTCTCCACCGGACCCTGTTGAATCACAGCACACACATTTCTTTAGGAACCAGTTCTACATAAATAAATGCACCAAACCAACATGCTGAAATCCAGAACAGTGCGTCATGGCCGTGTTACCCTGTATGGTGTAGGTTTTGCCCGAGTTGGTCACACCATAAGTATAGAGGAGGCGGTTTTCTCCACGCAGAACGTCTCGTACCATCTCCCTTATGGTGTGATCATAAATCTCCTGCTGATTGGTTTGCGGTCCAAAAATCTGCACAAAGAAAAAAATTCACATGATGCTGCACATTAAAAAAAAATGTAAATTAACTTACATTACATTTGATGATTTCCTTAATAATCGATGCATTACCTTGGTAAAGGTAAACCTGTGCAGGCTTTGAGAGACGCCTCTCTCGGCACTCTTCATGTTACGGGAGTCTTTCGGCGCTCTGAGGAGCAGTGTGTCCTCAGATTGCACATTTACACAACCCTGAACGGCACAAACATTACAATAAAGAGGTCATTGTTTGCCAACCAAGCCATTCCTTCCTTGAAAAAGTGTTTCCCAAAAGTGTCAAATTCCTTTACCTGCTCATCTCCCCGCTCCTTCTCCGCCTCGGTAAGAGGACGGATCCGTACGAAAACCTTCAGCTTCTCTGATGCATCATCAGCGCTGCCTCTTCTGCTGACGTCACTCTTGATCTGGACAGGCTGCCAGTCACACAGATGAAAGACCCATTAACGTCACAGATCTGAGGCATTGCACGTACTAATAGGTTTTCCATTGAAAATGCATCTGCGTGTGGCGCATACCGTACCAATAAGATCTACAGTATGGTTATACCTGCAATTTACTTTCAGTGTTAAAGATAAATGTTCCTTGGTAGAATCATCATATTATAATCCGGCACAGACAACTGAAAATTTACTCGCAATTGCTGTCCTGCTGCAAAACATTCCTAGTAAAGCAAGGAAACTACAATTTACTTCAACAAGAACATTATGAACGACACTCGTCTCATGCGTGGAGATGGAAAAACAAGGTATTTGTGACATGCAAAGATTTATTGTATAAAGATGTAAATTAAGCAAAAGAAAAGGTATGAGAAGGATTGTCGCGATAGTCAAACCAATTAATCTCATGATAAAGAAATATAGACCATTTCACAAGATGTAAACAACACTGGTCCAGAAGCACTTCCTGTTTCAGTTTTTTAACACTACATAAAAGCTGGGATAAAATACAACCAAAAGAACATTTAAAACTGAATCAAAAAGTTAAACAACATCTTTAAGATATTTTCTTTACATGTGAAATAAAGAAAACAGTTACAAACTGAAACTGGAAGTGCTTCTGGACCAGTGTTATTTACATCTTGTGAAATGGTCTATAAGCTGTCGGTCGGTTAGTCGGCACAATCCTATCACACAAATAAACACTAAAAAGTACTACCAAGAGAACAATAGATATTAGAAAACCTTAAGAATTACCCCGCGGTTTCACAAACAAGGGGTAAACCTAGTCCCAGGCTAAAATGGATGTTTGAGCTGTTTTAACTGAAAGCAACTTGCGCTGACATTTCAATATATCCATGCCATTGTTTTTGATGCACACCAGTAATGTTTTTTTTTCCTACAGCATGAAACCACACCTAAGTGTTCAAATAGCTTGCCACAAGATGTGATGACTCATAATGTTTTGAGCATCTGATAAAGCATGTATACAATCCACGTTACTAGTATAATTAAAAGGCCTTAAATATCGCATGTGACAATCAATAGTTAGCTAATATTTTTTGTTATGAGGTTAACGTTATTGTCAAAAGAAATGACCAATTCTACCAATCAGATTGTCATATAAGCTTTGAGGCTTTATAAACGTCCACACCTAACCTAAAAACAATGCAAACATAGTGTTGGTTGCACAATCTGATAGTTATTCGTCACAACACCTGAACCTGCAGAAATAAAGTATATTTATCAGTCAGAGCACAAGTTTACGGTGCATCATACCTGTTTAGTGGGTGTTTGAGAATCTGCAGCAGGGGTTATGACGGAGATCTCTGGCAGAGGAGACGCAAACCGTGGACCTCTTATGAGAGCTCCGATATCAGCAGCTGTGGACTCAAACACGGCTCCACACTCTTCCTCATCGGACAGAACACCGTATGGAGACGCCAGAGCCATTATTTATGACAGACCTAAATTACAGATGAAAACAAGTTAAGTTACACTTAATAAACGGATAACATATTTACTGTCAGGACGTTTATGAATGGACAACTAACATTAACGTTAAGTTACTTATAGACAAAGTCAATCGGCTAGCCAGCTAAGTTAGCTGCACTTCAGTTCAACGACGCTGTTTTGAGCTAAGTTAGTTGTTAAACAATGAATGTGCATTGTGACATGATCAAAAACAAAAGAACGAGAATAGATGAGCAGGAAACCGCATTTCTACAATTCACGTTAATATTTATTCTACTGACCGGAGGCCGTGTTTGCTAGCTAGCATCGCATATTTAAAAATACGTAAACATTCTTACCTTATGTATGATGTAATCAAGGGGAAAATAAGATCCAAACGTGATTGTTATGTAAATGACTCCAGTCAGCTAGGCTAAATATGTGTCTCGAAAATCAGAACATCTAACCTAAACACAGTTAGCGTTACTACTGTAACTAAACTAAATTCGTGTGTCCACCTGCATGGCTAACCGACGGTTACAGAGACGACAACAGTTTTCGAACACCGCGGTCAGTGAGCTCCACCAATCACCGCGCACCAGAGCACCTCTGTCCAATCAGACACGCCTGAGGACATACTTGGCTTTTGATTGGTCACCATGTTGGCACTTCTTCTACTCCAAGGAGGTGTTGCTACTTGGAACCCTGAGGTGCGTTCCATTCGACAGGGTCCCTCCCTACGCAGTGTTCACTGCTCCCTACTCCCTTAACACGTTATATCAGTTGAAGTGGACTTCACTGACTTCTTGTGAAGTGATGTATTGATGTTCCCTTATTCCCTATGCCGTTTGCAGTGCCCTTCGAACTGAACATGTTCGTTCCCTTCGAATTGGAATCTCACTTGAGATGGGCGAAATACCCTGTGAAGTCCACTTCGCAGTCCACTACTTACGGTCGAATGGAACGCACCTCTGGACTTTAATCGTACTAGCATTCACTGCTGTAAGAAAGAACGTAACTTCCCGACTTTAAACAGATAACTTTGTCACAGCGACCACAGTTAATAAACTAGTTCTCCCAAAAATGACAATTCTGTCATCATTAATTTCTCGCCCTCATGTCGTGCCAAACCCAAGACCTTTGTTCATCTTCAGAACACAAATGAAGATATTTTTCGATGAATTCCGAAAGGTTTCCCCGGTCGGAAATGCCACCAAAATACATATACATATACATGTTATAACAGTTCAATGAACAGTTACATTTTTTTAGACATAATGCAGTCAATTGTGACTCATTTAGCTCAATTTCATCAATTAATAAAAAAGTAAGGCTTACTAAAAAGTATATGTGAATTGTGAACTTAAAACTCGTTCTTATTGTGTTTTACAGATAGATCAGTAGTCTCTATAAGTATTTGATCAGTTAGCAAGAATCACATGGAAATGCTTCTGGTGTTAAATTAAGGTCAAATGTGTTTACTTAGAATAATGACTCTGAAAACTTCACTTTATTGACCAATATGATGAAAAATTGTATTGTATTGATGCAGCATTTTACTTATCAGTAAGTAAGTGGCAAGTTCAAACATGAGGAACACATTGTATGAAATATTAGATCCAGCCTCATAGAAACAGTCGTCTCCGCAGTAATTGGAAGTCATCAGAGCCGTTCTGCAACACACCTCTTTGACCTTTTCCTCTGTAGCATTCGCCACAGTCTTTGTCAGTTTTAAGACACCTGAAAAATGTTATCAGTCATCCATTATGTTGGTCTAGTTTGACTACTTGAGGTATTACCTGCACTGATATAATGAAGAGTGTTAAACATTGATTAATACTGGGGCTACATATGGAATGACTGATAGCTCATGACGTCATAAACAGTGAACCATAACTAAAAAGGCTGACACTTTGATAAGTGCCCTAGTTCAGTAGTCAGGTGGCACTTATCAAAGTGTCAGCCTTTTTAAGGACTGTCAGCCCATTCTCACTCCCAAGGCGTCACCTAACTGACGCCTTGGGAAGCATTTGGACATGCTTCAATATCTGACGCTTTAGGCGCCCTTTAGCGTCAGTTAGATGACGCCCTAGGATCGCGTGTACCCTACCCCCACACCTAAACCTAACCGCGTCCTCTAACAGACGCTTTCCTTTAGCGTCAGTTAGATGACGCCGTAGGATCGCGTCATGTAAGTGACGCTAAAGGGCGCCTAAAACGTCAAATATTGAAGCATGGTCAAAGGTGACGCCTTGGGGTGAGAATGCGTTGGGACTGTCAGTGCCCTGAAATTTTTGCTCCCTAAAAAGTCCCACAATGCACTGTGAAAGCCAAGGAGCATCAATGCTCACTATGGCTGCATCCGGAATTGCATACTTCCCTACTATATAGTAAAATATATATATGTATATTTAACATAAATTACTTTCATTTTCCTTGAATCCCTCCCTTATCTGGCTTATCCACAAATATAAAAAGCTAAGTATTTATCACTGTACTTTAAATAATATACATCGCAAAGATATCAGTTCTGCTGTTGGTCAACAGTTGTGATGTTGTACAATGAGGACGTTTGTTACACTGCCGGAAATAGAGTCATCTGTGTCACAAAGTGTAGTGAACCAGTGCCCAAATTTCAACAGAAATGTAAACGATACAATCCTGATCACAACCTAGAAAGCTAGGGAACTGATTGAGACACATTCTAAATCTGTCAATGTCCAGTTCTTTAATTATCTTGGCTGATTAAGAAACAAATAGGCTAAATACAATTGATAATCCCATCATCATTCGAAGAGACTGTAGGGATTTTAATATTCTTTACCAGTGAGTGATAATATCAGAGACAAACATAAGTCAAAACTAATTTCTTTTTGATCTAAATGGGTCAGTTTATAATTATTCTCCAGCATGGATAAATAATCTGCACGACAAATGCAAGAGACAAGTGTTTGGGACATGTGTATTATGACTCCAGTCCTAAGTCTGATTGGTGTCTTGGGGGCTCCATAAAAGGAGAGTGTATTAGGAGTCAAACAGGCTCCTGGGAAGAGAAGAAACGCCACAGTGTCAATAAAGAAGAGCTGAAGAACACCATCATCGTGAAAGATGACTGTGGGGAAATGACACTTTTGGAGGAATTACTGTAGATTGGAAAGTTATTGTTTCAATACAGAGACAGGTGAGTTTTGCTGGGCCTAACTTCTAACCTCACAGTGTTTTTGTTGAACTTTGGAACTACAATAAGTTTTAGATGCATTGGTTACTTTAATAAAATGTGAATGTCTTATTTTATTTCTCTTTCCCAGATCGTCTTTATTTCTTGGGCCGGATCAGGCTGGTGAGTGAGATATTCTGTCCTCGGCTAAACTTGGTCGCGACAATAGTCACTGTTATGATGGTGTACAATTACAACACAGTGAGCAGTTGGTGTGAGAACTTGAAGGAACTATATATAGATTCATGTGGTGTCCACAGTGCTGACAAGAAGGTTAATATTCAAAAACAAACTTGAATCGCAAACGCAAGGGCCTATGCGGATATTTACTGAAGCCCCAATGGGTGCTAAAACGAGATATTGTTTTATATTGTACATCTAAATTATTATTGGTTCGTGCTTTTGGAGTTTGTTTTCGTCTCAGATCCATGAGCCCCTTCTATTCATGTTGCCATGGGCAACTACAACGCCGCACTTACAGCTGGTAAGACATCTATTTCTTTGTTCCTTCATTTTTCTTCATTCAGAGTCCTGTGTATTTAAGATGCATTTTAAACTTTAGATAAGATTGTATTTCACCAAATTTGGCTTGGTATATTTGATTTCTCTTAAAAACAGATTATATGTTATGTTTATCCTTTTTATTGTCCATATTTTTTCCTCATCACAGATATTGAAGATTTCAAGTCCATTGTATCGACTCTAGAGAACCAGCGTAATCTGTCTGAACACAACAGACTGGAGAAGAACACACTTTCAGTTAATCATGTCAGTAAGTTAATTATCAGATATTAAATTATTGCATGAACAAGCCATGGCAATTTAGTTATAAATTTTAGATTATAGGGGAAATAATCAGTATTACATATAGGCGTGTATTTTCCAATGACAACCAAAGATCATTTCACTCACTGTTACTCCTGGGAATGTGTAGACAGAATGTTTGTCACTCTTTTGACAGACAGAGTCTGTGTCAAGATGTCCTTGAGTTATATTTAACTTGTACAGTGTACAACTCAGTACATTGCAATGACTAATAGTGTACAACAGTGGTTCCCATGCTGTTTAGAGTGGCGTACCCCAGTGTTGTAGTAGTCGAGACCACCTCACTCGAGTCCGAGTCTAGACCGAGACCAGAGAGAGTCGAGTCCGAGTCAAGACCGAGTCCATAGAGAGTCGAGTCCGAGTCGAGTCCGAGACCAGAGACGGTCGAGTCCGAGTCGAGACCGAGACCAGTGAGGGTTTATTACCTAATTTACTTTTATTTACTTAGAGAAATCCTTTTTTTTTTTTTTTTTTTTTTACTGCATTTACTTAGAGTTTAAAACATATGATCAGTTTAGGGTAAAAAGGCCACATAGTAGGTGGTGTTAAAAGTAATTTTATTACAATTTGTCATGCGCAGTTGCGCACTCAAATCACCAAATAACTGGGCGTGTCAATCAATTTAAAGAAATATTTTATTAACATACATTAATAATCATGAAAAATATTTTGAATTGAACACGAGTGGACTCGGGAATAATTCCGAGTCCTAAAAAAAAAATGTTCAAGTACGAGTCAATTCCGAGTCCAAATGGACAAGAGTCCATGACAAGACCAAGACCATTAAAATATGGTCTCGAGACCGAGTCCGAGACGAGTCCGAGTCTCGAGTACTACAACACTGGCGTACCCCCTCTCTTCCACCTTTCCCTTAGTGGCATATATTTGCTCCCTTAAATAGATTTTAACCTTTATAAAGAAAAATAATGTTTTAAATAAAAATGTTCTAAAATAAATATGTGATACCGAGGCCCTAGGTCTAGGACGTGATGAAGGAATGGATGGTGGGAGATGGATGAAAAAAATATTTGTTAATGCTTTTGCAAATCTTTAAGTTCCCCGAGACGAGAAACTTTGCATATCGCAAAGATCGCAAATTTTGTTGTGTTTGTAGGATGAAACCATAAGATAAGAGATGCATTTTAGAACCTAAAACTAAAGTTTAGAGAATAAAATCTCATCCTTTATGAAGATATTGAGCGTTTTGTACTTATTAGTGTTCACTTTGCAGGCTGTCGAGGAACAAGCAGGACTGGAAATGAATGAAGTGAATCAGGAACCAGACCTGCTGGCCCTCAAGTTTCTGTATAACACAGATGAACCCAAAGACACCAAAGTAAGTTTGTTACAAAATATCTGTCTGAATGCTGTGTACTGTATATTTTCTCTACCCAGGGGTTCCCAAAGTTTTCTGTCAGCCAAACCCCTTAGAAGTAAAAGATTTACTTGAAGTACCCCCAGGGGCCTGTGATTTATGTTAATAATTATGCAACACAGTGGCATGTTCATGATTCTCTGATGTTGATTTATGGTCACAAAACATGCAAGTAAACAAATAAAATATCTTATCTTTAGTAAGTGTTTCTTTTTATTGCCATGGCTGTTTGCCTGTGATATGACATTCATTTAATATGAAAATATCTATTTATTTACTAACAGCTTAGCAACTTGCACTGACATATCTTAAAATATGTCAGTGCAATTGTTTTGTTTCAAGATGCACACAAGTATCGTTATTTTCTAAGGCATACATATAAAAGCTATGTCCTTACTGAACTAAGGCATAAGTTTGAAACTGTGAAACCAAGTTACAATACAATTCTTCACTTTCAAACCCTCAAGCTTTAAAAATGTCAAATCCTCAAACTTTTATTTAGTTTCAAATGTGTGTTAAACTCTGCAGAGATGCAAAGTTTGTGAGAAGCAGCATTTACTGTGAACCGTATGATATTATAAGTCACGTGTGTGTAAATGAACACAGTGCCGCTCTTCACTCTGAAACACGTTGTTCAATCTAAATCGCAGCCTTTGATTTGATAATTGTGATGTGATCACTATTTTACATTTTGATGTATTTATACATTTTGATTTATACATTTAATTTATACATTTGTATATCTTAAAGGGATACTCCTCTTTTTTTGGAAATAGACTCATTTTACCACTCCCCCAGAGTTAAACAGTTGAGTTTTACCGTTTTCAAATCCGTTCAGCCGATTTTCTGATATTTAGAAGAATATCAGTAATCAGACAGTTTCTGGTCTCATTGACTTTCATAGTAGGAAAAAATATACTATAGAAGTCAATGAGACCAGAAACCGTCTGATCACTGATATTCTTAAATATCAGAAAATTGACTGAATACATTAGAAAACGGTAAGACCCAACTGTTTAACTCTGGGGAAGTGGTAAAATGAGCCTATTTCCAAAAAAAAGTGGAGTATCCCTTTAATGTTACATTGAATTGAATTAATTAATTAATAACTGCACAACCCACATTTGGGAAGCCCTGCCTTAAAAAATTTTTTTCTAAAAAAATCAGGAAATGTGTAGATTTAAAAAATTCGTGCAGATTTTTTTAGTGCTCAGTGCTCACCTTTAGGGACCTTATTGTGTTTTTGGGGCTTCAGGCAGTGTGAGGCCCCTAGAGCACAAACTCCTCACAACTGAAATGATTAGGATTGTCCCTTTCATTTATTTTAGGAACCTGTCATCAACTGTACCTCTGCTCCGGCACTGGCAGTTTCCTCTTCTTCATCTTCTGGCACAACAAGCACAATCTCGCTCCCTGCGTATCTCTCGGCGTTATTAGCAGCTAAACCTCGACCGGCCCTTCAGGGCCCCGCCACCTTGGAGCAGATGAGAGCAGAGCTCCGAGATCTTCGAGATGAACTGGATACGCTGAGGACTCAGCAGAAGTTAGTGCAAAATGAATGCATGGAAAGTAAATAAAAATGTTTCCTATCCTTATATTTCTGTAAATGTAATGGGATTGTGTTTCAGAAAAGAAATCAAACTGCTCATGAGCGAACTGGATGAAGAAAAGAAGATGCGTTTGTCACTGCAAGTAAGCATGAAGATGAGTCGAGAGCCAGATGTTAACTCTTTATTTACAATTTCCTTCATTACCTAAGCTTTTTTACATTTTCAACAATCTTTAGTGGTTAATGTTGCCGTTTGAGCATGAAAAAGGTCTACAAAGTTATTAAGCATGGTCACTCCAAAACCAGATATACTCTGGGCCCTATTTTAACGATCTGAAATGCAAGTATCAAGCGCAAAGTGAAAGTAACTTTGTGGGCGGGTCTTGGGTGCTGTTGCTATTTACCGGCAGGATAAATGACTCTTGCACCCGACGCAAGTTTGAGTTGCGTTAGTAGTGTGTTGAAACTCACGGTTATGTTGGGTGTGTGACATTTCTAAAACATGCTTGAAGTGGTTGACCAATACACTGGTCCAGGCGACCAATCAGAGCAGAGTGCTTTTTAGAAGGAGGGGCTTGACAGAGACCAGAACTAAACAGAGCGTTTCTGACAGACTAGGAAGAGAGGAGCAGCAATAATGTAAAATATTTGGAAAAAATTATTATTTTTTTTGAACGATTCAAACATGAAAACCTATAGAGAGCCTAAGTCCCTCCCCTTCCGGTCGACCACCATGGGACCTTATTTCGGAAAAATATTGAATGGTAGTCAATGGCGAGAGACAACAAATATTTTGATCTGGTTTGAATTGTGCCCTGAATTACACATATGATGTTTGTCAATTTAAAAGATACATTTTAAAGTAAAGAAAGTCGCAGTTTGATGTAAAACCGTTGAGGTATAAGACTGTGAAAATACGTAATTACAAAGACTACAAACCCCAAAGGCGCACATTTTCTCTCAATGAATGAAGTTAACTTTACTGAGGCTAATGTCTGTCATTGTTTCTATAGTCTTCCGTTATGATCGTACCGTTACGCCGTCATATCTGAGTGTTTTGTACCGGACTGCACACACACGAGCAGCCGATCTCACTCGTTGTTTCGCTTCCCGGGATATGTAGTTCATTGAGCGATTTTCACATAAAACTAAATGTTACTCTTCTGTTTTATGACAAACTGCGACGTTTTTGACTTTCAGAATTATCTTTTAAATTGACAAACATCATATGTGTAATTGAGGGCACAGTTCAGACGGAATAAAAACATAAGTTCATATTTTTTTCCGAAATAACTTAAGGTCCCATGAGCCGGAAGCGGATGGGCGGGACTTAGGGTCTCTAGTAGATCCCAAAGGAAAAGGATAGGTCCTCTAACATTGTGTCCTCTAACATTGATAATTTGACAGTATATATCACTGACCCTCTTACTTGTGTTCTGTTTCTTTTCAGATTGAGGTAGAACGCCTTAAGAAACACTTGTCCAAGTGAGTCGAGGTATCCATCGCCTGATCAAACCACAGATACATCACCTTGAGTCTCAAGAGTGGGAATGAAAAACTTTCAGAGACTAAGGAGGGACTCTGGAGAATTCGTATCAAGATTCATTGTGAAAACATATTGGCTTACACAGCTGCTACATGGGTAATATAAGAGACTGTTTTGGGTTTTAAACTTTGGAAAATGACATCGGTCTATTCAAATTCAATCATGTAATGCTGGGATGTCAGTGATTCTAAAACTTTAAGAAGCTCTAAATTAAAAATACAGTAAAAATATTATATCATGAAATATTACAATTACAATTAAAAAATTGTTACTTTTTAAAATATAAATTATTCCTGTGATGTTAAAGCTGAATTTTCAGCATCACTACTCCAGTCTTCAGTGTCATATGATCCTTCAGAAATAACTCTAATATGATGATTTTCTGCTCAAGAATCATTTCTTATTATCAATGCTGAAAAATATTTTTGTGGAAACATGATACTTTTTTTTCAGGATTATTTAAAGAATAGAAAGTAAAATAACAAGGCTTTTGGTAACAATAAAAACAAAATAATAATTAGATCAATTTAACAATATATATGTATACAAAGTATATATATATATATATATATACACAAAGTATATATATATATATATATATATATATATATATATACAAAGTATATATATATATATATACAAAGTATATATATATATATTTTTTTTTTTACTGACCCCAAACATTTTGAATGGTAACGTATTAACTTTGCTATTATATTTAATATTTTAATATTTTTATTTTGTATATGCAGTGATCAGAAAGTCAAGTGGAGCATATGATGTGAAAAGGGGTCCTGCAAGAAAAAGAATAGGAACCACAGCACTAGATTCTCCGTTAAAACACAGTCAACTAAAGTAATACCATATATATTGTGACTGATATAAAGAGGCAAAGACAAGAAAAACATATTTAAAAAAATATTTATTTACATTGCATACAAACAAACAAACAAACAAACAAGCGTAGCCGTACCTTCATGAAGAAAACAACAATAATCAGTAAAATATAATTGTGAAGAGACAAACCGTTGACAACTTCAGATCACTTTAGTTGAAGACTACAAATGACAGCTATGCCGAGGAACTGACCGCAAGAGGCAGGGGTCACAGTCTTGAGGGTCGGGATCAAAAGTTTGAGTCTTCACAAGGAATCGGTCTGAATGTCACATCTTTATTTTTCTCCAGCAGAAGATCATAGCGACACAGAGGCCTGTTGAAAAGCAAAGCAACAATTTAATGTGACATTTCATTGATTGATACCATTAGACTATCCTTTGCTTTGTGGCTATAGAATAGTCTTTGTTTCTATTCTGTTTCAGATGTGTATTGACACGCATGAATTCATGTGAAGAAAATGCTCTGTTTTGAGAGTACTGCTGATTTCATTCACAGTACTAGTTTTTATGTTTTTGAAAGAACTCTCTTATGCTCATCAAATTTGATAAGAAATACAGAAAAACACTTATATTGTGAAATATTGTATGATTTTCTATTTCTTGTGATGCAAAGCTGAATATTCAGCATAAATACTCATTACTTAAATTCAGTGTCACATGGTCCTTAAGAAATCATTCGAATATGCTGATTTATTAGCAATGTTGGAAACTGTTGTGCTGCTTAATATTTTTTATAACCTGTGATACCTCCATGATTCTTTCATGAATAAAAACTGAAAAAAGAAGAACATCATTTATTTAAAACAAAATAAATATTTTGTAAAAATATACACTATCGTTAAAAAAATAATAATATTTTTATTCAGCAAGGGTGTGTTAAATTGAAGATTTATTAATAGAAAATATTTCTATTTTGAATAAATGCTGTTTTGTTTTTTTATTATATATATATTTGAATCCTGAAAAAAAGTATCACCGGTTCCAAAAAAATATTAAACAGCACAACAATTTCCAACATTGATAATAACTGGGTATCAAATCATCATATTAGAGTTATTTCTGAAGGATCATGTGAAACTGAAGACTGGAGTAATGATGCTGAAAATTCAGCTTTTATATATATATATATATTTTAAAGTATATTCAAATAGAAAATCATTATTTTAAATTGTAATAATCACTCTTTTTTTCTTTATTTTTGATCAGATGAAGATGTATAATGAAATCTACTAACTGGAAGGGCTTCCAAATTTTAGAGAATGGTGTACTGGGTTTTCTAAAAAAAAAAAAAATCAGTTTTTGATGTTTGTTTCAAGTTTGATGAAATAAGGCCTCTTTAATCCAACGAGAGTGTGGTGGTGGGGGGGGGGGGGGGGTGGGGGATAGGAGTTTTTCCAGTTAACCAAACTTTGTCGTCTGGCCAGCAATGTGAGAAAAGCAATAAATTCAGCAAATTAACGGGGTAAAAAACTCGACTTTGCTGAGTGTACAAAGGTTTGAGAACCCACCTGAGGTTGTTCTGCAGAGGAGTCAGGCGTATGTACAGCAGCCGCAGTTTCTTACGTGGCCGGAGTCCCTTCGCCGGACAGAACCTCAGTGTGATCTCTTTAACAGGCTGGATGTCTCTGTCAAACTGAGCGAGAAGGCTGGTCTGCACATACTTCTCAAACATTATGGATTTACTGAGAAAAAAGGATGAGAAATATTAGCATTAGCCCAAATAATGCATCTGGAACTACTCTTTAATAAAGTCAGATAGGAGAAATTAGACTTACTGGTTGAGTTCAACTTGTGTCTCTTCCTTTCCGTTGTGTAATTTAATTGTTAAATATCCCCAATGCAATTTCTGGTTCCACGTGACAATTTCAACCTTGTAACCGAACTCTGATGGAGTCAAAGATTAAAAAAATGAGAGTCTGTTTTTGCAAAACTAGAAACAGCATTTTGATAATACTTTTAAAAATACTACACTACCAGTCAAAGGTTACGAATAATAATTAGCATTTTTTTTTGCAGCGGCTGGGCCAATCAGACACAATCATTATATGCAATGAATAATTCAGCAACCCCCCCTAGTATCGCAGCTTAGACTACCTAAACAGGTTGGTTCTGTTCAGACTTTCGGATTCAGTCAACTTTCACTTTCCACTTTACCCATGTATGCATGATGGTGTGTGTTTAGACTAGTTATGTGTTCATGATTGAGTTAAATACAACTTTTGTGCTCATTCATTCGATTTTTGATTCTGGTCCGCTTTAGCGATGTGATTAAAACTACATGCTAAGAAAGATATATTTTTCAATATATATTCAATATATTGAGAAACAATAATTGATTGTATCATTAATTCAGCAACATCAAGTTAATTCTATTAACGGACACAAATATTTATAATTAATTTTTCAGATTTCCCCTTTAATTATGTTTTTTAAGAAATCTCTCTTATACTAAGGCTGCATTTCTTTAATCAAAATACAGTAAAACACTAATTTTGTTAATATAATTATAATTTTTAAAGAACTGATTACAAGATCCTTTATGCTGATTTGTTTTTGAATAAAGTTCAAAATAACTATTATAAATATATATTTTGTAACATTATAAATGTCTGTCACTTTTGCTCAGATTAATGCATCCTTGCTGAATAAAAGTATTAATTACCAAAACCAAAACCTGTGAATGGTAGTTTATCACTGTTTCCACAAAAATATTAAGCTATACAACTGTTTTGATTGATAATAATAATAATAATTCGAAATGTCCCTTGAGCAGCAAATCAGCATATTAGAATGATTTCTGAAGGATCATGTGACTGACAAATAAGCTTTGCATCACAGGAATAATATATTAAAATGGAAAAACAGTTAATTAAAATTGTAATGTCATTTTAAAAATATAATATAATAATTTTTGATCAAATAAATGCAGTTTTGGTGAGCATAAGAAGAGACTTCTTAACATATTTTTTTTTTAATTATTCCACATTTTTGACTGGTAGTGTATTGCCATGTTAACAACAGGTGATATTATTAACATCGACCCTATAAAATATACTATATTGTACTTATAAAAATGTCATAATGCACAAAATTAATCTTATTAAAAATGAACAAATCTGGTCCCAATTGACAGTAGTAACTGAAATGCTCACTGCAGAATGGAGGAGCTGCATTGGTTTGGAAATACGTCCTTGTTTGTCCAAGCCGGACCAGTGTCTCCTTCCAGTGTACAACATCATAACCTAAGCAATGTAATGAAATGATGAATGTCTCAGAATGGGCAATTAAACAAATGAAACTCAGAGTTTACTCAGTGTTTGGAGTTTACCAAAAACAGGACATCCATCTGGCTTAAACTTCCCACAATCCATGCACTTCCCGTCTAGGAAGTCTGTGTAGGATTCACAGGGGTAGGCAGTGATGGGACAGGAGCCGTTCACAGAACTCATGTAGAGAAACACCGACCTCTGATGGTCACACTTGAAATACTCTGATCCTGAGGAACATTACCCCACACACACACACAGCATAAAGTTTATAGTTTACACTTGATCAAAACAATCACTTTAGTTTATTTTGATATTGATGATGGTAGGGGACAAAAGGGAAAGGGAGTAGGTTTATGGGAGCATTGCTTGAATGTGTGTGTTTATGAATGTCAATCTAAATGTTTTGCATTTACTTTATCTATGAATTTCTATTATGATCTTGTTTTTTTCGTAAAGAAGGGACCCCCTCGAAAATGAGATGGTTCATCTCAAGGGGCTATCCTTGAATAAATTAATACAAATAAACAAATAAATTGTAGTTCAATATACTGTCATTAAAATATGTTAAAAAATACAGAAACAAAATTATTTAAGTCAGTTATTAAAAAACTGTTGCTTAAATTACATTGAACAAAACTGAAAATCATTAACAAGAGCTTTGTCTCAAATCAGAATCGAACAAAATGAACATCTATATTTTACCAAATAAATCTACAAGATTTTCAAAAACAAGAATCCTGAGAAAGAAAAAAAAAATCAACATTGGTAATAATAATGAATGTTTTCTGAGTATCAAATCAGCATGTTAGAGTGATTTCTGTAGGATCATGTGACACTGAAGACTGGAGTAATGATGCTGAAAACTCAGCTTTGATCACAGGAATAAATTACATTTTAAAATATATTCACCAATATTATGTTTTTGTGTGTGTGTGTATTTTTGTAAATGCAGCTTTGGTGAGCATAATATACTTCTTTTAAAAACATACTACCGGTCAAAAGTTTTAGATCGGTAAGTTTTTTTTTAAATGTTTTTAAAAGAAGTCTCTTCTGCTCACCAAGGCTGCAATTATTTGATAAAAAATACACAAAAAAAAAACTGTAATATTGTGAAATATTATTACAATTTAAAACAGTGGTTTTCTATGTGAATATATAGTGAAGTGTAATTTATTCCTGTGATCAAAGCTGAATTTACAGCATCATTACTCCAGTCTTCAGTGTCACATGATCCTACAGAAATTATTATAATATGATGCTCAAGAAACATTTATGATTATTATCCATGTTGAAAACATGAATTGATCTGAAATTGAAAGCTTTTCTAACATTAATCACTACCATTCAAAAGTTTGGGGTCAGTAACTAAGAATTTATTTTTTATTTTTGGGGGAAAGAAATTAGAAAATAGTTTTATTCATCAAGGATGAGTTCAATTGATCAAAAGTTACAGTGAAGAGATTTATAAAGTTAGAAAAGGTTATATTTTAAATAAATGCTGTTCTTTTGAACTTTATTCATCATAGAATTTTTTGGGGGAAAATGGTACACGACTGTTTTCAACATTGAAAATAATAATTAGGTTTTTTGAGCATAAAATCAGCATATTAGAATGATTTCTGAAGGATCATGTGACACTGAAAACCGATCAGCAACAGTAATGATGTTGAAAATTCAGCTTTCAAATTACATTTTAAAATATATTAAAATAGAAAACAGTCATTTTAAATTGTCATAATATTTCACAATATTACCGTTTGTCATTTTTTTATTTCATCAAATAAAGCAGCCTTGGTGAGCAGAAGAGACTTCATTTAAAAACATATGACCGGTAGTGTGTGTATATATATATATATATATATATATATATATATGAAGAGTTCAGATGCAAAAGCCTCTAAATGCCATTTGAAATTTTCTTCTTTATTGATGATTTTTATCAAACTTGTATATTTAAGTTCAGTAATTTCACTTAAATAACAATTAATAGGTAATTATCATTGCCATTTAAGTGAAATTACTGAACTTAAATATACAAGTTTGATAAAAATCATCATTAAAGAAGAAAATTTCAAATGGCATTTAGAGGCTTTTGCATCTGAACTCTTCATATATATATATATATATATATATATATATATATACACATGACAATTTTCTTTTTCGGTTACTGACCTGAAAAGATGGTTTTGGGGCATCCTGGCTGGTCTGCTCCACCGTTTGCATAGTAGTCGATGTGACCCAGGAGATTGCGATAACCCAGTGCTACAAGACAATGGCAGCAATGAATCAACCAGACCTACATTTTCTGTTTATATATCATGCATTGTGACATTTGCAAAGGCAAACACCAAATATATACAATGCAAGACTGCTGCGAGTGGTTGCTAGGGTGTCGCTTCCTGAACCGAATCAAGAACCCCACGTCGAGATAAATCTCAATGATTTCAAAACACACCATCCATGTCTGTGTGTAGAGCTTCCACAAGCTGGGCATCGGAGGGGTCTAGACGGTTACTGGGAGGCTGACCATTAAACTCTGGCCCTGCTGGATCCAGCGCTGATTAAAGCAGATGAAAATATCATAAAGCTGATGAAAATATCATAACACCGAAAATGATAATAGCTTAAAGCAGGCGTTCTCAACTCTGGCCACACTTTGAAAATCTACCAGAAACAGAAAACCATCCGGACACACTTATTCTAATCTCACATATACTATTTAGGACGGAGACTTACTACTACTACTAATACTACTACTAGGCAGAGTAGTGAGTCTGAAGACCTAGGTTAGCTTGTCCAGGGGTGTTTGATTAGGGTCGGAGCAAAACTATTGAGGGCCAGAGTTGAGAATCCCTTGATTAAAGGTTTAGTAGGATAATGGGTGAATCTTACCTGTTATCCTGCCAATTTTCCCACCAAATTCGGCCCCAGTGAAACCTGAAATGTGGGCTCCTAGACTGACACCAATCATGTGAATGGAGCTCAGGTTGGCCCCGTTGATCTGTAATGTCAACCGTGCAAACACACTGGTTAGGCAGCAATCATTACATGGGAAATTGAGAGGCCACACAGCATAAGCAATTAAAATATTTATAAATAAGTTTTATTTTGGTAGCTTTTATTTAAAAATATATACATTTTAACATTAAGATTTAATAAAAAAAAAAGCCTGGTATACGTTCATTTGCTGAAAACAAAGAGTGGAATAAATGTTCTTTCTTTGCACTTTCATATCTTTATGCTACACGATTATTCTGATAAATGAGTTAGGTCAAAAAGTAATCAGATTACATTACGAACTACAATTTTAATCTTGTAATTTGTATTCAGTAATGGATTACGGTTTGTAAGTGACCTACCCAGCACTGCATATAAACATGGCTATTGTGTCAACATAAGGATTGCATTAATATAAACTGAGCAAGTTAACGATTAACACAGGATTATTAAATGCCTGTGTGCTTCACGTGTGCATACAAACCTGCCAATGCACAAGACTCCATGGGTTCATATGGTTTTTTATTTTCACCCTTTCCACAATCCCCTTCGTAAACTCGAACTTATTTGTGAATATAACACCCACATCTCAAGATCAACAACCAAAGTCCCACTACATTTTTCCCACTCAATACAAAGAAAAGATCTGCTGGGTCTAGAACCAACGCTCAAACTAAAAATCTACTAAATAATTTTGATTTCATGCTGGGGTATCCATGAAGATTTATGTTTTATTATTTGAATGAATTAGAAATTTGAATATTGAAATTTTTTGTAGAGTGAAAAACTATCCAAAACTATCAGTGATTATTGTTTATAAAGTTATAAATATGGATATTTTTCTCACAAAGTAGGATCACTTCGGTTCAGAAGGCCTGTATTAATGGAGTCGTATGGATTACTTTAATGATGAGCGTTTTTGGGCTTACAATTCACTCCCATTATGAAGCTTGGAAGAGCCAGAATATATTTTATATAACTCTGATTGTGTTTGACTCACCCTCAAGCCATCCAAGGTGTAAATGACTTTCTTCTTTCAGTCAATTATGGGATCATTTTTGGGTGAACTAACCCTTCACTTTTAAAAAAACTTTTGCTGATAATTTACTCGCCCCCATGTCATCCAAAATGTCCATGTCTTTCTTTCGTCAGTCGAAAAGAAATTAAGGTTTTTGATGAAAACATTCCAGGATTTTCTCCATATAATGGACTTCAATGGGGTCCAAACGGTTCAAGGTCCAAATGAGAGTTTCAGTGCAGCTTCAAAGGGCTTTAGACGACACCAGACGATGAATAAGAGTCTTATCAAGCGAAACGATCGCTCATTTCAAAAATAAAATAAAAATTGTAAGTTTTATAAGCACAAATGCTCGCCTTGCTCTGTTCTGTGATGCGCGTTTGTGACTCTCCTGTTCGATCTCGTTCATCAAAATGAACGAATCTTTTTTCAAGTCATGACTCGAAGGGTCCTTGATAAGACCCTTATTCATCGCCTGGTGTCGTTTAAAGCCCTTTGAAGCTGCACTGAAACTCTCATTTGGACCTTGAACCGTTTGGACCCCATTGAAGTCCATTATATGGAGAAAATCCTGGAATGTTTTCATGAGAAACCTTAATTTCTTTTCGACTGAAGAAAGAAAGACGTGGACATCTTGGATGACATGGGGGCGAGTAAATTATCAGCAAAAGTTTTTTAAAAGTGAACTACTCCTTTCAATTCTAGTAAACCCACCCAGAATTTGGCTGCATATGAAATAACATATTTACCAACTATATAGTGGCAAAGAGTCAGAATTCACACACAGTACTCATAAAAGAGCATGTAAAAAGTTCCCGGATGACCTACTACTTTCACTGAGATTGTGAAGTGCGCATCCAGAGGACATTTTACTATCCCATGAGGCCACAGGAGAGTATTGACGCAACTGATGCTGGTTGGTCACATGACAAATGACATACAACACGCACATTTTTTAGTGGTTGTGAAGTAATTACTTATTCAACAGAAGTATGCACAGCCTGTGATTAAATGTATCTGAAAAATTATGTATTATGTATTTACCTCCATCTTCCGGATGAGCGCGGTAAGATTTTCAGCCACCTTGCGTGTGTTTTTCACGACTTTCCAGTAGTTCAAATTGGTTGCACCATGGTTCCAATCCACCAAAATAGTGTTCATGTCCCGGCGGTGGAGAAGGAACTCCACAAACTGGTAGATCCACACTGGGGGTGAGCCGGTGGGCCGGTACCCGTGGATGAGGAAGGTGGTGGGAGAGCTGAGGTTGAAGTGAGGGTTGCTGAAGGGCTCTTGGTGGGAGAGCAGATGACCGCAGGAGACGTTGGCCCGTGTGTAAAGCAGCAATCTGACGTTCAAAGACGTCCCCGAAATGGAGTGTTTTAAGTCAAGGTCGATCATCTTCTCACATTCTTGAGCTTTAGGGAGAAAGTAAATAATGTTCAGAGGCTGGCTTCTTAGCCAAAGCAAGTCCTTGTTTAAAAAAACAACTTAGTCGCATCTTGTGTGAAAGAAATAAGACTAATAGATGCATTCGATTAAATTATTATTCAAAATATGTCAGAGGAGGCCAAGATCCACTGCTGACTTTTTGAACTACATTTGAACAGAACACTTCATCTTTTTTGGACACATTTTTTTTTAAAAGGGTACAGTACATATCATGCTTTTAAATCATTCATTTTTACTTAAATCATACATTTGTGGTCTATATAAAAAATAACTGCAATGCTTGGGTCTGAATTTCTCATTATTATAGCTCTCCACAGGCCCCGTTTCTGATGTGCGTCTGTGAGCGACCCGTTTCAAACGCGGCCCCTTTAAATAAAAAGGAGTCGCGTCACACCCCGCCCGCTCTCCAGGTCGATGAGTTCACGGTTGGTTCAACTCCCCGCGTTCGGCCATTATTGTAGTTTGATTAGAGATATATGATTACTAGCTTCAAAGAACATTTTTATTCACACGTTAATAAATTTTGTCAACAACAGAAGACTTGTCCATCAAGCCTTACATATTCCAGCCAGAGCGAGCGAGTTGATAAAGACGACGACGAACCTGCAGAACAACGTCTTCATATGGATGCAGTGGTATGTAAGTTAACTATGTTGTGTTATTAGTGAAAGTCGACTATTTCCCTTGTTAAAACAAGCACACTGACAAGATAAATGACTGCGGTCTGATCTTACCACTAAAAATTTGTAATGATAATATAAAAACGTACGTTTAGAGGGCGTCAGAAAACACAGCAGCTAGCTAAATGATAGAAGGAATTTACCCCTCATTCAGACAAAGTCGATTGGCAAACCCTTCTGTATACTGGCGGAGGTTGTTGAAGTGGGAATCCTTGAAGTGCTTCAGGTCACTAACGTACATCCAACAACCGAACATTTTGACTTGCCCTCTCGTAACTTCTGTCGGACTACAAAATCGGAGCGAGAAATAATAATGGCGGATTGCTCAATTGTTGGACCGGTAGTCCATGTCCTTATTTGGCAGTTCCGCTGCAAATACGATGACGTTGTAGTTCAAAAAAACGTCATAGAAAACAGAAAAATCTGAGCAGGTTGAAAAATATGACCAAAACAGAATATTAAGATATAAATGCAGCACCTGAAGAGAATAATTTAATCTTTTCTGTACTTATAAACACTCAAAATATAAAACAAATTGCATTTAAGGGCTAAAAAAGTGGATTTTGCATGATATGTGCCCTAAATCATTACTATTTTAGTAAATCAATTATTTTGCTGGCACTGTCATTCATTAATTCAAAAATACACAAAATATTTGTATTTCTGATCATCATCTTTCTAATAAAATTTGAAAAACTTTCTTGTGCTAATATTCAGCCAACTCAATGCTAGCCTAACTTGCTTATCCCTAGAAATGGCCCTGCTCACAACCATCATGTCATACCATGAATAGTTCGCACACCTTTCAAGCAAAAACTGTTGGAAATACATTGGTGTATGCGTTCAAGAACTTGCGAGGGCCACTCGATATCAAATTACCACTTGAATCTGATACCGTCAATGTTATGCAGTCCTATTTTTATAAGGGAGACAACCGAAAGGAATACAATGTAGTATTCAAATAGCATTCTTTTTACATTTACACTTAAAAGCAGACGAAAATGAGTGGGAAAATGCCCTGCAGTTTTGGTAAAGCATTAATTATTACAATTTTCATGTCATTTAAGGCATCCTTTGTTATGTGACAAAACATCTTATCTTAAATGCGTGTCGTTTTAGAGAAAAATGGTAGTGGTTTGTACAGTAACTGCAAAAAGCCCTAGCAAAAGTCATTTTTCTCAGTTCTGCACTCTGCGTAGTAGTTACTGCCTTTTTGCTTTGTAGGGCAGATATTGTGTGCACATATAATTTGGTATTTACAGGAAGAGTGGGAATAATGTTACAGTACATCTGTGGAGCCCACACATTTAACATTTCAAGAGAACTTATAAAGTAACACCCATCATAATGAGCCAACATTCACTGTGAGTAATATAGAAACTGTATTTTGTTTCTCACAGCTGACTGTCTCATGGTGTTTTAGGCCAAGATGGTTAACCACACTGAAGTGTGAGCATTCAGAACAAAGCGGTTAGAGTTTGTCTCAACATTACCTCTGAAAGTGTCAAACAACATCAGCGTCACATATACGAGCCCCCAAACGAACGTCCTGTAGAACTGCAAAAGAGACAAAAATGTGACACAAACCTCAGGATGAAGTGTTGCAATCTAAAGGCATATTTCACACAGTTCATCTACTTTAAAGTGGCGGAAGTGCTGCAAACTTCTTTTGCTTTCTTATTACGCGCTACAAGCCATATAAAACTATTTACCTTTTTTTTTATGGAAAGGAAGCCATGCATCACACATTTTCCACATGATGAACCCGCAAGTTAATAACCCCAACACACACACACACACTCACATTCAGTTTCAATGAAACTCATTATTGTGCAATATTGTTTTAGTATCATTGGTATACTAGTTTTTGTTCATTATATTTTATATTTCAGTTTTTTTTATACAGGTTTTGTAATTATGTTTTTCCACCATTTGTATTAGGTAATTAACAAATAAATATGTCTAAATAGTTTTTTTTAGGTTCTTGTTAATTCCGTTTTTTTATTTTTATTTTAGTACTTCCGCTTAAACTAATGAAAATGAGAAATGTAGCCTTGACAACTAGCTAAAATATAATATTTCATTTTAGTATATATATATATATATATATATATATATATTTATTTTAGGGCTATCAAACGATTAATTGCATTCAAAATAAAAGTTATATATATATTACTTTTATTTTGAATGCAATTAATCGTTTGACAGCCCTAATATATATATATATATATATATATATATAAATAATATAATAAATAAATAATAATAATAAATATAATATATATATATATAAATAATATATTATAAATATATATAATATATATAAATTATAAATAAACAGTATATACATGAAAAATATTTCTTAAATATATACAAGCATGTGTATACTATGCGGCAATATGTAAAAAAAAAAATCTAGTTCTTAGAGTTTTTGTGTCAGTACTACATTAATCTACTATATATAATATTGAATATGCTTGAAGTATAATACTGCAAATATATTTGTGGGTCCTGATAATGCCAAATTATGTTACCAGTAAAAAGTGGCCTATGTTATCTAGTCAGTACAAGCATGTTTGTCTAAAATAATTCTGTATTTTCAGCTTTAGAATCATGAATATAAAAATAAATTAACATTTTAAAATTCAGGAAGGAAATGTAAGGAACGGGTTTAGGTGCTTAAGGAATACAAAATATACAAAACATCATTAGCTCAGCATTACAACCATAGAAATCAATGAAAAACCCCACCATTGACCATCAAACTGAAACAAACAGTCTGTGTGTTTTGAAGTCATTGTGAGTTTTTGCACATTGGAGAGACTATACCTAAAGCTAAAAAGAAGACAAACTGGTTTTAACCTGCTGTCATCATGGGGAGAGTATAGGAATCTGCTTCCCAAACAAGCAGAACAAAACACATATACATATACATTATCTGTGTTCCCAGTTAAAACTAATTTTACATTAAAACCACTAATGTAAACAGACACACAAACGTATAGTACTAGCCATGTACTCATATGATCACCACTGGACATCAACATAGTCTATTCAAACAAACAGCAGGTATTACTACTATTAGCAATAAGGAAGATTTTACATGAAATGAGGAGACATCTTACCATGTTGGAGGAGTTTCCAGACATTTGTGTCTGACAACGTCAGGGTTGCTGACACTTCATTTGAAGACACCAGGAAATAGTAAGGTGACACACTGGCTGAGCTACTCCTCCTTGACTTTAACTGCTCCACCCACCCTTCCTACAAACATCCACCTACAGGTGGCACATTCCTGAAAACTGATCCTGACCTGTTGAGCAGAAACTGTCTATGGAAGAAACGCAAGAAGCTTGAAAAAAGAAAACTGAGTTAAACATGTGTTTCGAGGCGCAGATGGACTGCATGTGCATCCACATATTATTTTTTTACATTGTTTGACCAACAGAACTTTGGAAAAATATCAAAATAAATATATAAATCATTCATTGTTCATAAAGTGTGTATATAATTAATTTATTATATAATACAATACATTGCCTACCATTTATTGTAATCCGATTAATTAATTTAAATTCATTTTAAAACAACAACTATATATATATATAAATCAAGCATCAAATAATCAATCAAATAATTATATATATGAAGAGTTCAGATGCAAAAGCCTCTAAATGCCATTTGAAATTTTCTTCTAGAATGATCATTTTTATCAAGCTTGTATATTTAAGTTCAGTGATTTCACTTAAATGGCGATGATAATTACCTATTAATTGTTATTTAAGTGAAATTACTGAACTTAAATATACAAGCTTGATAAAAATCATCATTAAAGAAGAAAATTTCGAATGGCATTTAGAGGCTTTTGCATCTGAACTCTTCATATATATATATGTATATAAACACACACACATGCATGCATGTATATTTATGAAAAAAAAAATTATATACAAAATATAAATCTATATAGAGTATATACATGAAAATGTTTCTTAAATATGTACAAGCATGTGTGTGTATTTATATAAAATAATTATACACAGTGCACCCACATATATTATGTAAACAAAAACTTTTATTTTGGATGCGATTAATCACGATTAATAATTTATATATTAAATATATATGAAATGATCAGGTTTATTGAGGTCAGGTCAGGTCCCTAAAGGGAAAATTTACCCAAAAAAAAAAAAAAAAAAATCATCATTTACTCACCCTCAAGTCGCTCCAAACCCGAATAAATGTCTTCTGCTGAACACGAAGATACTTTTCAGTAGTATTTTTTCTTCTTCTCCATACTATGGAAGTCAATGGGAGCATCAACTTGTCTGGTTACCCATATTCTCAGGTGACTTAATTAGAGTGCCATTTGAAAAGTGTGCTTGTGCTATCTTTACCATGCCACTTTCAAAAAAGATGTTTTGTTATCATCTGCAATGACACATAATAACCACTGATTATTTATATATAGTTCAGTATAGCCGAGATAAGGGCGATATTGACATCTAGTGGCTCACTGTGGTACTGCGGTGTCGCAATTCAGTTAGTATCACGACAAACCAAACACCATCATATAAAATGAGTGCATGACTGCCTAACATCAACCGAAAAAAAAAATCTAACATTTCAAATTCTTAAAATCGCTTTAGATAATGTTTGACAGGGTCAGAGATCTCGACAAGACGATCCTCGTGGGAAACATCCACAGCTGTGTGACGGAGGAGATTCTGTTCGAGTTGTTTCTGCAGGTGAGCTCATCCAGGCCATCATCCTTCACCTGTTCACCTATTCACAGTCTTGCGAAGATTATTTATTTATATTCAATGCTAAAATGATTCTTGTCTTCTAGTCAAATCGGTTATTGCATCCCATATTTCTTGGGGACGTTTGCTAATGTTTAGAGCAGAGGCTTCAGTCTTTTAGATGGGACTGTGTCTGTGTGTGTATATGTGTATGTATATATATATATATATATATATATATATACATTTGTTTTTTTTTGTTTTACTGGTTGTAATTCAAGAATGATTCGGAATATATTGATCTCGTTTTAAAGAAGACTTTTGGCAAATTTGTAGAAGTGAAATAAATTAAGAAAGTGAAACAGAAAAAAAGTTATAGAAGTTTGAGTTTATGGAAAAGTTTATGTAAAAAAAAAAATCATATTTATATAAAATATATATGTTCAAAACCTGGGCTACTCTAAAACTGCAGAAAAATCAAAGCCAAAAATCTGAACAAGTTGTGTTTCAAATTTTAGGTTGAAATCTCAAAGAAATGATCTTTCAGTGAGATTTTGTTTGGGCGCAGTACCGAACGCTTCCACTAGGGCACAACCAAGCCTCTTCGACGCGTCATCAATCCGGAAGTCGGCCATTTTGGAGGCACAGAACATAAACAATGCCATTGAAAATACCTTTCGAGTTCTATAGACTGCCAAAAGTTAAAGAGAAGAGTGTAAGTTAGCTTGAAACGGATTTCATGTGCTTTTCTGGGCTGACAATCTGAACGTAGAATATGTTTGGATAATAAATAGAAGGAAGAATTGCAGTACGGGCTAGAGAAGCTAGCTCGTTTGGACCTTTACCACATAACTTATTAACTTTAGTTTATAAGTCCTTCTCGGTATGATTTCGTCCTTTTTTTTAGTGTAACAATGTGTTCAGTGGTACATAAACAGTGCAGTCCATGCTGTTGTTTACATCCATAGATTGCCACTGTTGCCCCCTTGGACAATAACGACGACAATCAGTTCTTTTCTGTAGATTTATTTGCTCCGGTTGTTTTCTCTTTTGTTTCTGTGACAGATTTTTGAGCTCAATTTTTACATGAACAACAACATGCGTGAACTGCGCTTTTTTTACACTTCTTCTCTCTCTTTTTCGAACCGGTCTTCTCAACCCACAGCGCCCCCAACAGTATACATATTTTCTGAGGCTTTCTACATTTATACTGTTAACATTATATTAGTACAGATTATGTACAATAAACAAAAAAAAAACAAATTTAACAATTATTTGAGGTCATTACACCCTCCCCCACTAAAAAAAAATAAAATGTTACAAAACATTTTTAATTTACTATCTCCGGGCAAATATTGAAAATGTAAGTTCCAATAACAGTGTAATGTACATGCTTTCTCACAGCTTAACAACATATTTTACTTCCAAACTACTTTGACATAATTGCAATTATCTAAACTTTTAGATCTGATGCATGTTGAAAAGGTGTCTTGTCTTTAGGTTCGCTGGTGGGCCCCCCAGAACGTCCTGTAATGACAAGTGGACACAACCACATACACCTCCACAATGTATTTAACACATTTTAAATGTCAATTCAGCAATGCATTAATTTCTTAATGTTTTCTCAGTCTACCCAATATTCCTTAGACTGCACAACCTATTACTCTACTGTAGCCTATTGCATTTTTTTGTTTACGACTGTAGACTTACAATACCCATAACTGTTTATAACTCACTTAACAAAAATATTTTACCTTGAACATAACTATTTCAACTCTCACTAGTATTACTTAATATGAAGGATACAGATTAGCTCACTAGTCTAAGTGTGGGCTCACCCAGGGTGTCATATGTGTATAGATTCCTAGGCCGCCTGGTTCTGGCAGAAGTTCTCTTCATAAGTTCTAATGTCACGTCACAATCTTCATGCCTCATAGGTTCTGATGCCTCATCACTATCCTCATGCTCGGCTTCTCCAATGAATCCTTCCTCCAACTCCTGCTCCCCTTGAAGATCTCCCAGCACTTCTTCATCGGATTTCTCTGAGTCAGGTAGGTTTACGGATTCGTCACCAATTTCTTCGATGTCAAGTTCCTTTTCAGGTTTCCTGTTTCTCTCCTCTCTTCCAGGGTGAAATTCTGCCGCACATGGATCTAATTCTGTTCTTGTTCTCCGTATTGGAATCCACAAGTCAACCTCCTCGTCACTGGAACTGTCAGTGTTTCCATGGTGAGTATTTTGTGGTGATTGTCCTTCCTGTTTTGACCTGTTCCTCTGACATCCTTTTCTTTCCAAACGAACATCGGCTGTTCTCGGCTCATCCACCAGATACGGACAAGGTAATAGAAGGTTCCGGTGCAACACTCTATCCTTTCCTGTCGCATCCAACGGTCCAACAACGTACACCGGTCCATCTCCTCCTCTCCTTTCCTTCACCACATACGTTTGTTTTTCCCAGAACGCTCGCAGTTTTCCTGGGCCTCCTCTTTCTGACAGGTTCCTCACCAACACATGATCACCGGGCTCCAAGACAGAACTCCATGCCTTCCGATTGTAATTTCTCTGCCCCTTTGCAGCAGCCTTCTTCATGTTCTTCTTTGCGATATCATATGCTTCTTGCATAGACCTTTTCCACTTTTCAGCATAGTCGGCATGAGACTGGGTGTCCTTTACTTGCTTTGTGGGGAACACAAGATCAATTGGAAGAACTGGCTCTCGTCCAAAAAGAAGAAAGAATGGGGAAAATCCTGTTGACTCATGCACCGTGGAATTATAGGCGTGGACAACTTTATTAAGGTGTTCTGCCCAATTCGACTTCTTCGTCTCCTCTAAGGTCCTCAGCATCCCCAACAGTGTCCTATTGAACCTCTCTGCTGGGTTAGCTTGGGGATGGTAGGGGGTTGTACGTGAATGCCTAATCCCACAATAACTCTGTAGCTTTTGGAACAGGCTGTTCTCAAACTCCCTCCCCTGATCATGATGGATCTTTGCGGGGAAACCATAACGCATGATGAAGTCTTCAAAGATCTTCCGGGCTGCTGTCTTTCCAGACTTGTTTCTGGTGGCGTATGCCTGAGCAAACTTCGAAAAATGGTCTATGACCACCAGAATGTACTCTGCTCCCCCTCTACTCTTCTCCAGGTGCAGGTAATCAATCGAGATCATCTCAAATGGAGCTGTTGTCTCAATGCTCTTGATTGGGGTTCTGGTAATCCGGTTTGGTTTCTTTTGTCTTAGACATCGACACACTCTTGTGACATAATGCTCTATCTCCTCTCTCATTCTTGGCCAGAAGAAACGTGCACGAGCTGCTGCCACCATACGTTCAGCACCCAGGTGGGCCATGTCTTCATGCAGGTACTTGTATATCATACTTTTCAAGTTTTCTGGGACAACTAACTGAGTTCTGGTCATTATCTTCCTTTGCAGGATACCTTCCTCATTAATCTGCAGGCGATGCCATTCTCGCAAGAGTCGTCTCACAGGTTCTGGTTCCATCAATTTGTCTTTGTGTTTGAGATAAATTTGTTTCTGTTTCAGATCCAGTACTCGGCTGATGACTGGATCACTCAGCTGAGCACTCCTGATATCCTGAGATGTTAGCCGCTGACTGTCCACTGATCCACCCTTCAGCTCTTCCGGTAAGACATCTATGTTGCAGGTGATTGCAGATATCCAGTCCACTTCTCCACGTCGTTGTGCTTTCAGAACTTCCCCGATTGATCCCAGAACTTCCGGCTCACACTCCTGAGTACATTCTCTGACTGTGACTTCAATGGGCACTGGTCTCCGTGATAAGAAGTCTGCATCTCGATTTGCCGTCCCTGGTCTGTACTTCAGAGTGAAACGGTAGTCTGCCAGCTCAGAAACCCACCGTTGCCCCGCTGCGTTAAGCTTTGCCGTTTTCATGACATATGTCAACGGGTTGTTATCACTGTAGACAACGAAATGCGGTGCATGAAACAGGTAATCCCGGAAACGCTCTGTGATCGCCCATTTGAGTCCCAGGAACTCCAACTTCCCAGAATGCAGCTTGTAGTTCTTTTCGGCCGGGCTCAAAGTCCGAGATCCATAACCAACTACGCGGAGTTTACCTTCCTGTCGTTGATACAATACAGCTCCTAGCCCTTCTTCTGACGCATCGACATGAAGGACAAATGGCTTTTCAAAGTCTGGATATGCCATAATGGGTGGGCTTGACAACTCTGTAATCAGCTTCTCCAGCGCTTCCTGATGTCTCCCTGTCCACTCTACTGGCTGTGATGGAGGTGCTTGCGAGGAGTTCCCTCTTTTTCCGGGGCCTTTCCTTTTGCACGTGTTGGGCTTTGTCAATAGTTCATATAAAGGCTTGGCTATTCTGGCAAAATCAGCGATGTATGATCTATAATAACCAAGGAAACCCATGAGCTTCCTCACCTCACGGACAGTGCTAGGTGTTTCCCACTTTAGTGCTTGCACAGCCTCTTTTTCTTTGGGGTTCATGCTGTACCCATGTTCAGAGATGATGCGGCCCACATAGCAGACTTCCCGCTTAAAAAGGTCACACTTCTTTGGCCTTAGCTTGATCCCACACTGCTGCTGTCGCTGTAGCACTTTCTTCAAGTCCTCTAGGTGCTGGCCGAAATCCTTGCTGAAGACTAACACATCATCAAGATAGGGAACACAGATATCATCCCTTAACTCTCCTAGACACTCTTCCATGTATCTCTGAAAGGTGGCGGGTGCATTTGTGAGGCCAAAAGGTATCCGCACCCACTCATAGAGCCCCCAGGGTGTTATGAATGCCGTGTATGCCCTACTGTCTTTGCTCATGAAGCCCTGATGATAGGCTTTACCCTGATCCAGGACAGTGAACCAGGAGTTCCCCCCTAAATTTTCCAGTATCTCTTGGATTCGTGGGATGGGATGTCGGTCAGGGTGTGTCTTCTCGTTGAGCAGCCTGTAGTCCACACATAGGCGCAAGCTCCCATCCTTCTTTCTCACACACACAACTGGCGAGGAATAGGAGGATGTCGACTTTTGAATCCACCCCTGACTCAGCAGATTCTGTATGTGGGTCTTCACCTCTTGATATAGGGGTCGTGGTATTGCATTGTACGTCTTTTGTACAGGGATTTTGTCTTTCAAACAAATGTCCATTCTGAGGTCCGGAATACATCCAGTGTCCCAGTCATCCTTAGCAAACGCTCCACTATTCTCTCTCAACAGCTGTCTCACACGTTCCTGTTGTTCTCCAGGTAAGTGACTGAGGTCCACTGGCGGGTCCCATCCTTCACTCTCCTGAACTGTAGGTTGGGTCTCTGGCGGTACGTCATTGTCACCTTGTGATAGCTGAGATTGGAATTCAGACGGAGATGGCAACTTCACTTCCGGTTGATGGATGGCATCCACTGCATGCAGCCACCCCAGGACAGTCCGTGCTGTAAGTGTCACCTCTTCTCCTGTGGTATTTTCCACTATCACTGTAATGTTATCATCCTCGTTCAGAGGCATCTGAATAAGCTGTTTGTTTACCTTTATGCCTGCAGGCCAGGGTGCTTCCGAATTGGGCTCCAGCATTACGTGTGTTCCAAGGGTAACCGTCTTATTGAGCTTGCCACAACTGACGTTCACTCTCGCGCATCTTGGAAGAATAATGGATTTTCGTCCAAGTCTTGCAATATGACACCCGCTGCTGTTTTTGCGTTTCTTCAGGAGTGACAGAACGGCTTTTGCTTTCCTAGGGCTCACTTCCAGGGATGAACTCAGTGTGTTTACAAGGGAACTCAAAGGAATCTGCTGTGCTGCATTAGCTTGGACCAGTTCCTCAATCACATTAAAGCCGATTATGGGTTTCTCCAATTCACTAGATGCAATGAGAATTGGTGCCATCAGGTGTGTGCCCCTTCCTTCAGTCTCAGTGTTTCCAGACAGACAAAACTCCACTTCCATCCAGCCTTCATATGGGATGCTTGTCCCATTCGCTGCTGTCAGGTTGAGTTCTCCCTCCTCCAGCAGCTCTCTCACTGGTCTCACCTCTGCGTCAGGAAGGTGTCTTTTCTTCCACTCCGAGCCCACAATTGAAACCTGTGACCCCGTGTCCCAAAGCACTGATGTTATGACACCTCCGAGAGAACATTGCACCAAGCATCTGCGTCCCACCAAACTGGCCGTTTTCTCCTGTTTGTTCGACCACGGTCCTTCAGATAAGCAACCTCTTGGTAAGTTTTCAATAATGTGTGATGTAATCTCAATCTTGCTTGACGTTACATTGTTCACAGTTCGTTTTCGACAACCCGCTGCCCAGTGCTCACTGCTGCCACACTTGTAACAGTGTTCACACCTTCCCTCTGGGTTAGACTGTTCACATTGGTTACAGCGCCTGGTGGTTGGTCGAACAGGTGGAAATTGGTTGCGAGGGAATCTCTGGTTACTGTTTCTAGTCATCTGAGGTCGTGATGTTTGAGCAAGGCTCGCTACTTGAGACGTCAGGTTCTGAATTGCCTCACAGATCACTTTGTCTCGAGCATCCAGCTTTTCCATCAGGTTGTTAGGCTTTGGAGCTTTCTCTTTTTTCATCCTGACATCTTGTTCAGCATGTGCCTGTTCCTCTTCCATAACTGTGGCCACTTTGGCTATTTTTGGTCGAGTGGTTGAGAACTTGGTTTTTCTTTCTAGCTCAAGACTATACGACATGTTCATTTTCTCCAACAGCACTTCATCTTCCACCCGTGGGTTTTCCAGGTAGGGTTTTAGATCTGTTCGTACGCTGTCATCATGAAGGCCAGTCAGAACTGTCTGCAAAAACTGATTCTGGATTAGTTCGTGATTATATCTTAATCCTGCCTTTACATTTTCAGATGCTGATAAAACCCTCTGCCTGAGATCCATGGCTCGAACTAAGAACTGGATCGGCGTTTCTTTGGGTTCTTGAACTGCACGTGTGAGTGAGTGATACAATTCAGTTGCATCCTTTTCAATAAAATGTGCTCTGAGAATTTGTTTGAGAGCAGGCAATGTTAAGTCTGTCCTACTCTCCAGGTAACTTCTCAAACTGACACCTGGGATGATGGCTTGAATGACTGCCTCAACAATTTCTCCCTCATCATAACCCTTTTTGCAGGCCCTGTGAATCTGTCTGTCCAGGCTGGTGAAGTTTAATTTGTCCCTCTGGCCGGGTTCACCTATTTGCCCAATTATTTTGAGTTCTTTTTTATACACTGGATGCACTAGCGTGACATTTTCTCCTGAAACTGATGAATTTTGCAGTTTTCTGTCTGTTCTGGCATACAGTGATTGTGTTGCAGTGTTTTCCACAGGTTTTTCTGATGCAATTCCACTAACGCCCACAGAGTGGCGCTCCAGGTCAACTTTTCGCTGCACCTCGTTGGTTGCTTCAACCCCTACACTGGATGAGCTCTCGGTTTCCTCTTCGTCAACACTTCTCAAACTTTCAATCTTTTCCTTTGTCTCTAACAACATAGACAGTCCTTCATCTTCGAGTGAAACAACATCATCTCCCTCTAAATGCTGCAGAATGCGTCTTCTCAGCGCGCGAGGCGTGTGTGTCTCATCCTCCCCCACATTTAGCATTAACATTTCACACAAACTTCTCAGTTGCGAAGCAGATAACTCGAGTAATTTACTCTCTATTTCATCCAGCGTAGCTTCCCACACAGGCAACATTATGACCACTCACTGAACAGATTAACTTAACTCACGTTTGCAGATTGCAGTTATTTATCCGCCGTTTCAAAGTCCACTTTCTCCGTGAATCGCGGCTCGTTCTCAGCTCGCGCTGCACTCGCGGCTCGTTTCATCACTTGCTGCTTTCTTCTTCCCGAAATCCGTCACAACCGAGCAGAAACACCAATTTTATGTTGCCCCCTTGGACAATAACGACGACAATCAGTTCTTTTCTGTAGATTTATTTGCTCCGGTTGTTTTCTCTTTTGTTTCTGTGACAGATTTTTGAGCTCAATTTTTACATGAACAACAACATGCGTGAACTGCGCTTTTTTTACACTTCTTCTCTCTCTTTTTCGAACCGGTCTTCTCAACCCACAGCGCCCCCAACAGTATACATATTTTCTGAGGCTTTCTACATTTATACTGTTAACATTATATTAGTACAGATTATGTACAATAAACAAAAAAAAAACAAATTTAACAATTATTTGAGGTCATTACACCACCATAATGGCCGCGCATCCGGGTTACCGCCGAGAATGACGTCGGTGAAAACCCTCTTGTGTTTTGAGTGATATGAACCATTATTAACACAATTTTCATACAATTTATGAATTAGAGATCCTATTCAGAAGTAGTATGGGAAGTTTGGCAGATTTTGATATGAATTCAGCGTCTAAGAAACGCATACAAGAACACGCATGTGCATTATAGCTTCCTGGCACATCACAAATGGTGAATTTATTATTTTTTTCTTTATATTTAAAACATTTTCACACCTTTTTTACTCTAAAATAATTGAATGGATGCAATCTTTTGAACTCTTGGCATGAAAACAAACTGAGATTTCTTCCCTTCTTTCATGATTTTCATGTTCGTCGCTATTTCAAAATAAAGGTCTGAACACGTCTTAGTGAAAAAGAAAATATTCTTGTTGCAAATTGATAAATTATGGGTCCTCTGTAATTTATTTCAGTCACCAAATATGGAAACTAGAGATTGTAAGCTTTCAAATGATATTTAGTTGTACTGAATATTACTTAAGGTCTTTTCTAAGATATTATTGTTTTAAAAATATAATGGCAAGGCCGTTATATTGTGGGACAGTGACCGTTAAATACAGTGACTGTATACACTGTGGGACAGTGACCGTTAAATGGTCATTTATTGTGGTTATGTGATTATTATTATTATTAATAATATTCAAATAATAATGTATTTTGATTGTTGGTCATGTTTTTTTTTTATTTTAAGGAAAAAAAAATGTTTTGTGGTGTAAAATTAAAAAAATTGCCTTTATACACTTTTTTTTTTCCTTCTTCATATATGATTCACTTACCAGGCTGGGCCGGTAAACGAGGTGCATATATTCCGAGATGGACAGCAGGCTCCTTATGGATGTGTTTATTATAAGCATGCTGAAGCTGTCCCGTATGCAGTAGAACTTCTCAATGGAATCTGGCTCTATGGGCAGCCAATCAAGTTACAATGTAAAATTGGTGGGTAACTAAAATCAGTGTTGAGTTGACGTCAGACATGTTACCTTAACAGAATGCTTGTGCTTGGTTATTTTTAGGTGGCCATTATCACAGAAATCACATGCTTGCATACCACATGGAGAATGGACTGATAGCAAACAGGTGTGTCAGATTACAAAGAAAGGTACAGTTTATGCACTTTTGTCAGTGTTTTTGTTTATGGCAGAGTTACGGGTATTAAAAAAGGGCTGCATTTTTGTGGGTTGCTAATCACTGAACCACAGAGGTATTTCAGGCAACGAGGTATACTGTTCAAAAGTGGAGTCAGTAAGATTTTGTTTAGAAAGGAATGAATATTTTTACTCCGCAATGATGACACATTAAATTGATTTAAAAAAAGTGTCAAATAGATGCTGTTCTTTTCAACTCATTAAAGAATCCTCCTCAAAAATATTAAGCAGCATTTCCTGAAAAAGAAATCGTTTATATAATATTGTAATAAAAGTAGATAATTTACTGTATTTCTGATCAAATAAATGCAGAGCATAAGAGACTTCTTTTAAAAACATTGAAAAATCATTTGAACAGTATAGTGTTTTAGCATGTTGAAATGTTATGTGTTGTTTCAATTGTACTCGACACAATACTCTGTTATTTCCCTTCAACGTTTTTTCCATACAGTGCTGATGCTGTGCACCAGGACAATATGGTTTTGAATTTAAATGGCAGTCCAGCAGGTGTGGAGAACCGATCTAATGAAGCATGTGGCTGGAGTGACATGGTAACATACACAAAGAGAAAAATATAATCATCGTGTTTCTTCCTTAAAGGTCGGGGAGGCAATTTTCGGAGGGGTTAGCAATAGCAAGCTAGCTTTGAAAGCATAAGATCCCACCCTCCCGAGTCGAAGTGCTCCCAATCACTTGCTGTGGTATTCATACAATATATTAGTTATACACTTTACACACTTGGAAAAGGGCAACGTTTTATTTTGTGTCACCATTCTTGGTCGCATTACTCTACTCGTGTAACTGTGGAGGTGTTTGGTCGCTTGTTAAGTGAACTGGGCTAGTTAAGTGCGACCAAAGTGTCTTGCGCGCCAGAGTGATTGAGAGACGAGAGAGGTGTGCATCAACTCGTCTTAGTTAAGGGAATAACATAGTTTAATATGGAGTATCCCTTTAAATCTACAAATAGAGCTTACAAGAGTACACTTCAGAAGAAAATCAGAAAATAAAGTTTGTATTCTTTGTGTGTAGGTATACAGCAGCAGGCCTTTGGATGCGTGTCCTCCAGTTGTGTGGTACTGTCCACCCCTCCAGCAGTGGGGGAACTCTGGGTACCCCCTTTGGACGTCACGTCTGGATGAGGATCTGTTGCTCTATAGGTCAGCCAGCACCAGAGAAGGCTGTGCAAATGTAAGTCTAGAGGGTAAATACAGGGGGAAAATGCTATAAAATGCGACCCTAACGGCAAAAACGAGTTTAAATTTTATTTAAATGTAAAATCCAGATAAACGTTTCATTTTCAGAGACAACAATACAATGGACGCTGTACAGGCATCCTGACTCCTCTTGCACAAAAAAGTACACCATATATTCCAGTGAGTGCTTTTGGTGGCACTGATTCAGACTGTAAGCTGTAAATCATTATTATCTGAGTGTGAATGCTCTAATAAAGCCATTTAAATGCACCTTGCTGTATCTTGGCGCATTGAAACGCAAATCTGATGATCTGAAATGTTTGTTTTTGTGACTTGCTGGTAAACTTCATCTCATGTTGACCTCCGGTAGGACTCTGCATCATAAGCAGTTGCAAAGTCAAATGAGGAAAAGTAATAGCATAATGATTGATTGGTCAATTAGTATTTTTACAATGACATATTTAGTGGCGGGGATAAAATATTAACTTGTCGTAAGATGATGTATATTATATTGGATGATAATTTATGGCCATTTCTAAGGGCAACTTTAATCGTTCTGTTATTACCTTGAAAAGTCTGTTGTGGGTTAGACAGTGAAAGCCTCTCCTTCTCTTCAATTGAACTGGTTTGATAAGATGCATTGACTATTAACTTTAGACTTTAGACTTGAGGAGATTTTTATTCACCAAGTACAAGAAAACAATGAATTTCAGTTGTTCTGGTGTTAGCATAAAGAAGAAACAACAAACACCTTGAGATGTGTGTAAATAATTCATACTTCTAATCTGCAATTATGCAGTACATTGATTATAAATATTGAAATGCTGCGAAAAGGTTTCCATTTCCAATAAATGCAGTTCTTTTGAACTTTCAATTAATCAAAGAATCCTGAAAGAAAATTTCATGTTTTATAAAATTAATAATTTAAATGTGTTATGATGCTGAAAATAAATTGCATTTTAAAATACACTCAAGTAGAAAGTGGTTATTTTAAATTGTATTTATAATTCACAATATTACAATCCTACTGTATTGTTTTTAAACAAATTTGTATCAGAAACATTAAAACAAATACAAAATTATATTTTACAATAAAATAATTAATTATTAATATGAATCAAATATATGTATATATATATATATATATATATATATATATATGTGTGTGTGTGTATATATATATATATATATATACACACATATATATATATATATATATATATATATATATATATATATATTAGGGCTGTGCAAAAATTAATTGCGATTAATCGCATCCAAAATAAAAGTCTGTGTTTACAAAATATATTTGTGTGTGCTGTATATAATTGTTTTGTATATATAAACACACACGCATGCATGTATATATTTAAGAAAATGTGTTATTCATATATAAAATATTTATATAATATAGATTATGTATATATATATATATATATATATATACAGAATTTAAGCGCAAATAATTCTTAAATATATACATGCTTGCATAGGTATTTATATATAGAAAATAATTATAGACAGCACACACAAATATATTATGTATACACAGACTTTTATTTTGGATGCGGTTAATCGCAATTAATTTTTGCACAGCCCTAATATATATATATATATATATGTATATATATATTTATTTGCTTGTACAGTACACACACACACATATATTATTTCAAATAATACTATTTCAGACAGTAATAGTAATTGACAATATTACAGTTTTTGACTTTTTAAATAATGAAAAATGTTTCTTAATACATAATAAAATGAAATAATAGCATTATAATAAATAATAATAAAAATCAAATAATTAATAAAATATGATTATATATTTAAAACTCTATTGAAATATATATATATATATATATATATATATTTAAAATACCTGTTTAAAAGGTATTTTAAATGTATAAAAACAATTTCAAACGTACTATTTCTAATGTAATATTTTTTCAAACAGTAAGAATAATGGACAATATTACTGTTTCTAACTGTATTTGTGAATACTTAAAAATATATATATATATATTTAGTCTATTGTGATGCTTTGTTTATTCCATATGAAATCTTGCTGTTCTTCCCACTGGAATATATTAGGATTGTGGAAATATAGAGGCATGATTTCACAGTTATTGTAAATGATAGAAAAGGTCAAAGTGTTTGAACATCATACTTTCGCTTCCAACCTCTGTTTTTTCCTGTTTTCTGGAAATGCTGATAAAATGGCACTCAGTTATTGTTCAATAAAAATTTATTGCTGGTTTATATAACAGTGACAAACACAAGAAGGTGGGATATTAGAAGCTCTGAAAGCCAGTGTCACCTCTGACTCTACAGTGACATGCTGGAGGTTTATCATCTGAGGAAAAGTTTTTGTTGAGTTTCTATTAAAATCTATAAAATGTCTAGAAGAGGTTGTCGTTTGTCGTCCACGGAGATTCTGCTCACAACACTGTTTGTTGTGCTGTTTGTGGTTTGCGTGGGACTAAGTGTCGTTTCTTGGCTCGCACTAGACAACAAAGGTATGAGACTCCATTTCAGATAAACAATACTGAATATTGATGTTCTGTAGACCCCTGTTTCATTTATTTTTGTTTATTTTTTTATATATTATTTTTTTTAGCTATAGATGGTGAAGGAGAGCAAACCGGCTCAGAGTTCACTGGGAGACTTGTCATCTCTAACGGAACGGTTTTCACAGACGAGCTCCTGAACAAAGACAGCGCACGGTTTAAAGCTCTGGCATATGACACTGAGCAGAAGGTGAATTAGCCATTTACTTCATAGTTATTATTCCTGGAAGGTTTAAAAACAGTCAAAATTAGGGCTGTGAAGCGATTAATCGCATGTTTACATAATTTACATAATTTTAGTTACATAATTTTACATAAGAATAATGTGTTCTTAATATATCAAATATTTATATTTATGTATAATATTAATTTTGTATAAATATATATAAAGTATTTACATGCAAATATCTCTTCAATATATACATGCATGGGTGTGTATATACAGTATATATACAAAATAATTATACACATTTTTACATAATTACACAAAACGTACATTTACAAATGTAGAAACATTTTTGTACAATTAATATGAAATCACCATAAATTTATTGTATGTGTCTTATTTGTTCTAAAACCTTTCAAGACTGATTTTAATGAATCATTACACTAATTGTTTACTGAAATGGCTTGATAAAAGTTAAAAAGGAAAATCATGATTGATAAAAAATAAAGGGAATGGGAAAAACTCAACAGTGAAACAACTGGGTGCATTAGGCTACATAAATTAAAAATACATTTTTGTCATGAAAATGTCTCAATGCAAATATGAAAATGTTAATAGTAGCCTACATAAAAATCTTATTCATAAAACAATTTTAAATGTAAGCATATTTTCACGGGATAAATCATTATAATGGTTAAAAAAATATTATGATATTTTTTTTTTATATTATTGCGAATATCAAATATTGCGATATTTTGATTTTTTTTTTGGTGAAAACATCTACGTTATGTGAATCTAAATGCAAATTTTCTACAGCTGCGACTAACGTTTGTATATTGTTATGTTACATACTATTTCTTTCTGTAAGTTATTGGCTGGCGATGACGAATATGTTTTATCTCAGTATTTTAGTGTGATAAAGCAGGTTTTGCGTTCTCTGTGTATTGCTGCTTGCAGATCAGTGAAGCCTATAGTCTTACTTCCCTTAAAGAGCAGTTCAGAAGTTCCAAGGTCAATGAATTCAGGTGAGTCAATAAAGTTCATAATCTATTATATCATGTGCATGTATTTAGATTCTAGACACTTCTATGGTGAAGTGCAGCATGTTCCTGAATCAACATGTACATTCCAATCAGATGAGGGACAAATGTACAGTTTATGTTAAGTTTAGGCATAAAACCAGGGTAAGGTGCTTTGAGGGATCATTTCCCTCTGATTGTTGGGAAAGTCGTGGGTAGGTTTGGGTTTGTTGTTCCACGATCAATACCAGGAACATGTCTGTCTTGGCAAAATCACGGTGACCAGACGTCTCGAGATCAGGAATATACATTTTTCAAATAATTGACAGCTTTTGAGGTTTGAGGTTATGAAATACCTGCAAACATGTTATAGGGTAGTCCGTCTATCACGTCTAAGTATGGAAGCTTGTTTACATCTCGCAATTCTGACTTTATTTCTCAGAGTTGAGTGATATAAAGTCACAATTGCGTGTTATAAAGTCAGAAATGCATGATATAAAGTCAGAAATGTGTGATATTTAGTCAGAATTGCGAGATATAAAGTCAGAATTGCGTGATATAAAGTCACAATTGCGTTATAATGTTAGAATTGCGAGATATTAAGTCGCAATTGCATTATAAAGTCAGAATTGCGAGATATAAAGTCAGAATTGTGAGATATGTCGCAATTGTGAGATATAAAGTCAGAATTGCTAAATATAGTCAGAATTGATTGAAATAAAGTCACAATTGCATTATAAAGTCAGAATTGCAAGATATATAAACTTTATAACGTCAGAATTGCGAGATATATAAAGTCAGAATTGTGAGATATAAAGTCGCAATTGGGTGTTATAAAGTCAGAATTGCGAATTGATTGATATAAAGTCCCAATTGCGAGTTGTAAAGTCAGAATTGCGAGATATAAACTATTCCGAGGGGAAAAAAGTTAGCCCAAAAGTTTATATCTCGCAATTCTGAGAAAAGATGTCAGAATTCAGAGATGTAAACTCGCATTTGTGAGAAAAAAGTCAAAATTGTGAGATAAAAAGTCCCAATTCTGTGTTTTTTTCTCAGAATTGCGACTTTATATCTCACAATTATAAGATAAAAAGTCAAAAATTATTATTATTATTATTATTTTTTTTCAGTGGTGGAAACAAGCTTCCATACATGTTCACCTTTTATTCCTAAAATAAATATCTGCGTTTGGCGTCCCACTCGGTCAGAAATTCTGAATTAAACATGTATCATAGGCATACAGTAGACTACTGTAGTGATTCAGGATAAGACAAAAACATGGTTTGGAAGATGGATTCATTATGTACTCGCTCGTTATCCACATTTTGTCAGTTTTGAATTAAAAAAAGTTACATGGTGTGTATTTTTATATGCATTGTGTATAAAGATATATCCCTTTAAGGATATATTCTCTAAAAATATCTTATTTTATATAGTTGTGCTTTTCAAGTAGTGTCAATGTCTGTCACCAGTTTAATGTGTGTTTTGTTCTCAGCGAAGGCAGTGTGGTTGTGCTCTTTGACGTCCTCTTCCGTGGCGTTCTAGATTCAGAGACGGCGCAGGAGCAGTTAGTTGGTGGTTTACAGCAGGGTGAAGGTGGAAATGATGGACTCGTAATTGACATCAGCAGTGTGCAGGTCTCAGGTAATATCATCAATATCATAATCATCTGAAGATCTGCGTCTGACCATGTATTCTTCATTTAATTAGTTCATTTAATAGGCAATCGTGGTTTAAACTATTGTTCAGATGATTGTTTAACAGTTCTAATATTTACCCTCAGATAAACCAACTTCAACCCAGAGACCAGGTGGGTTATGTTTTATGTTTTATTGCTGTGTGTGTGTTATTGCAGTGTGTGCTGTGAGGTCATCATGACATGGTAACAGTGACAGATGTCAGTTCTGGTTGTTACAATTGTATTTAATACATGCTATGAAAAAAAAAATTGTTTATATGAAATAAATATAAAAACATGGATTTTTTTTTAGCAACACCAAAATATTTGGTTTAAAATACATTTGTATAAATGTATCAGAGAAGGTATGAATTGTTAATCACCTTTGTGAAATTTTAAATTGTCCTTCAGTGTGACAAATTAATTTTACAGAATTCAAATGTGACGAATTCCGTGTAATCTCTTTAATTATTTTGAGCTTATTAAAGTTGCATGCATTAAAAATTATGGAAGCTTGTCTCCTCCTTTGAATAAAAATAAGGTAATTGGGGCTTTTTAGCTCACAATTCTGACTTTTCTTTTTGCAATTGTTTTTATATGAGCTACTGCGATTTATAAAGTCAGAGACCTTTTTCCTCAGTATTAGACTTTATAACTTGTAATTCTGAGAAAGAATTGTGAGATATAAACTCGCAATTGCAACAAATAATGTCAAAATGTATATAAATTCACAATTCTGACTATTTCTCGCAATTCCGAGTTTATGTCCCGCAATTTTGACATTATTACATGCAATTGCGGGTTTATAGTCAGAATTGTGAGATAAAAAGTCGCACTTATCTTTTACATTTTTTATTCCGTGTCGAAACATGTCACAAATTATTTCATGTCATTTTGTTCAAAAGTTTGGGGTCAGTAATATTTCTTTAATGAAATTAATACTTTTATTAAGCAAGTTTGCATTCAATTGATCAAAAGTGACAGTAAGAATGCCAGAAAAAAATGATTAACTGTTTTCAACATTTATAACTGGAAATGTTTCTTGAGCACCGAATCAGCAGGATCATGTGACACTGAAGACTGGAGTAACGATGCTGAAAATCATCCATCATAGGAATAAATTACATTTTTAAAATTTATTCAAACAGAAAACGGTTATTTTTTTATTGCATATTTGTGAAAAATAACAGATTTTGTTAAAAAAAAAAAAATCAGTTTTTCTACCTGTTGGCTGGAATGGTAATGGTCTTACATTGTCTGTCAGTCACTCCAGTGAATTGTCCAGATGGACAGAAGGCGTGTGCTGATGGTACATCATGTATTTCTCAAACTGACTTCTGTGATGGAATACAAAACTGTTCTGATGGCTCAGATGAGAATCAGACTGTCTGTGGTATGTATTTATGACCCTTTTAAAGGGATACTCCTCTTTTTTTGGGGGGAAATAGGCTCATTTTACAACTCCCCCAGAGTTAAACTGTTGAGTTTTACCGTTTTTTAATCCATTCAGCCGATCTCCGGTTCTGGCGGTACCACTTTTAGCATAGCTTAGCATACATCATTGAAGTGGACAAGACCATTAGCATTTCTCAAAAAAAAAAAAAAGATTATTGATTATTGAAATGATTATTACAATGAATGAGAGACTAGAAAATAACAACTTTACATTTTCCGTCGGTCTTAGTGCACGATGTAACTACAGAAGAGTCACGTTTTAAATATGAAAAATATAGAAACTCTTTGGTCTTTTTTTTTTTGTTTTTTTTTTGAGAAATGCTAATGGTCTTGTCCACTTCAATGATGTATGCTAAGCTATGCTAAACCTGGTACCGCCAGAACCGGAGATCGGCTGAATGGATTCAAAAATTTAGTTTAACTCTGGGGGAGTTGTAAAATGAGCCTATTTCCCCAAAAAAGTAAAGTATCCCTTTAATATTATATGTTTTATTTAAAATATTAGTATATACTTTGAAAATATGCACTTATTGCGATAGACACAGTGTTGTGTGTCTTTCATACTCCATAGCAACAATGTGTGATGGCCAGTTTCTCCTGCTTGGTTCGACTGGATCCTTCCACTCTAAAAACTTCCCAGAGGTCTATGACGGTCCCACAACCTGCCGTTGGATTATACGGTAATGCAATAATCAGATACATCTAGGCATACTTTGAGATTTCACCAACTCATACAGCCTTTATTTCAACCACAGAGTGACTGAGGGCCTGGCCATAAAAATGATCTTTCCCACTTTCCATACGGAACAAGATATTGACATTCTGAAGATATATGAGGGCACCGGCTCCACGAAAACATTGACATGTGAGTTTCGGCTAACAGCGTTACATTAAGATTTCTGACTTCTTAACGTGTCTTGACATCAGATTGTGTCTTTCAGACTCTCTCACAGGAACGTTACCAGGGGACATCTGGGTACTATCTCATGAAGCCACTGTTGAATTTAACGCAGACTCCATCAATAACTACCAAGGCTTCAATGCTACTTATACGGCAGAGAACCTCACTGAGCTCTCTAGTGGGTATTGATTTCCCAAAAATACCATACCTGCCATTAAATCAATGTTATTTGAACATTTTATGGGACGTTCGACACAATAGTGGTGTGGAAATACCTTATTCAGAGGCATGTAGAGAAGTGTTGCCAATGCCATGATACTGGAACTTCGAACTTCGATACGATAGCTTAAAAAATATCAATATACTGCCATATATAACGCCATACAGATCATAATATATTGATCAGTTGGGTAATTTTGGTGCAATAGCTTACTCTCAGTACAGGGAGGCTTTATTTGAATCACTTATACTACATAATTTAAAAATCAGTAATAAAATAAGAACAAACGATAGCACAAATATACAATAGTAGTAAATATGGCTAAGTTTTTCTGGTGGGTATCACAGTACTCTCAAAAAAAATGCTGGGTTGTTTCTGTGAACAAATTGTTGGGTTGATTGTGCTGGGTCAAAATGCTGGGTTGTTTGGGGCACTGCAAACACATTATTGGGTTGCTCATGCTGGGTTAAATGAGTTTTAAGGGGGTAATTCACAAATAAACAGCTTGTTGGGTTATTTTGAATGCAAATTTTGAATGAAGGTCAAACCAGCCCAGCAAGTGTTCTGTCCAATAGTGGACCCAGCGGTGTGGTTATTTTTTTTAACCCTGGAGTAGTGTTCAGCTAAGAAATACTGCTGAAATGAAAGTAATCAAATGAAAAAATAAAATAAAGTGCAGATTAATGCTTATTTAAAGTTACAAAAGTTATTCAGTCGAGAGCAGAGAGTGATTTTCTCTTTGTCTTTTGTTCTTGGATTAACATGACAGACATAAGCAGGTTTATTGGGCTGCTGTCACTTTAAGAGTTTATGCACAGATCCAATAGACTGTTACACAACACATTTACGTTCCAGAACTGACTGCATTTACCCGATATACTCAGAAAGACGGACGTTTTGACATCATTTTGTATGTATTTGACCGTTTTAAGTGCAATAAGCCACGAAAAAGAAGTCAATTTGGTTTTACGATATTACGAGTGAGTGAGTGAGAGAGGATGCCGATGTGTGTCGATTCGCTGTCGGAGAGAAGAGAGAGTGAGAACGCACAGTTTTGATACTGCAGAAAAGCAGCATTTGAACCGTTATGGTGACGACGTATTTTTGTAGTCGGCATCACCCTGGTTCTCTCGACGAAAACCACATAGGATTCTTCCATTGGCTTTTTGGATTATTGCGGAAAATAAGCAAAGAAAAGTTTATGATTTCTTACACATTCAGCTCAATGTGCAAAAATGCTAACTTTTATTTCAGTCAAAAAAAAATCATAACTCTATCGTCTTTGTTAGATGAGGACAAGATAGGCTGTTCGTTTGAAGTAGACTTGTGTCTCTGGAGGCAAGAATTTGATGACGAAGGCGACTGGATTCGAGCACAAGGCGCTACTCCTCCAGCAGACACTGGCCCGAGCTTTGATCACTCAATGGGCAACAACCAATCAGGTGCCATTTCATACATTATGCTATTAAAGACTAAACATGGAATTTATCTGCTGTTAGCAAACACTTGAAAATGTATTATACATTGATTTTCTGATTGATGACATTTTGACATTGTTATCTCATAGGGTACTACATTGTGACGCCTCGGGCTCCTGGAAGTTGGGATAAAAAATTTCGTATCTACAGTCTTCCTCTGAGTCCTTCAAATGAATCTGCAATGTGTCTGCAATTCTGGTTAGTCTTTATCAGGGGTAATGCTTGGAAACATTTAGCTTAAGTTGTACATGCACATTTTTCTAAAAATGTGTCTTATAAAGGCAAATTAAAATGGGTTAAGATGATACGATGGTCGAAGTAGTCAAGTATGTTTCCGCCTCTCGTGAAAAAGAAGTGCGCTTGAAAGTGCACTTGTAGACTGGTTCTATTTAGAACCAGAAATGGTTCCATCCCCCGCTTCATATATGGAACTATATAGAACCATTTTTTTTGGTAAAAGGTTCTATTGGCCAAGTATGGAACCCCAGGGTTCTATATAGAACCCAGAGGAACCCTTTTTTAAAGAGTGTATAGAACCTTTTAGGGGTTCCAAATACGTAGCGCTGATAGAACCTTTTAAGGTTCTATAGAACCTTTTTTTCTAAGAGTGTAGTGTGTTTCAGATTTTAAGTCTATTTTTAAAGGGGTGGTATAATTCCCCTTTTTACAATATGTAAAATAAGTCTCTGATGTCCTCTGATGTATGTGAAGTTTTACCCCATTTATAATTTTGTATAGTATTTCAATATTTCTTTTTCACTCCTATAGTCAAAAAAGCCATAGGACAGAGAGCATTTATGTTTAAGGCTCCTTCAGACTGGAATAAATTACCTTTAAATATACGATCTTTAACATCATTTCACATATTTAAAAATAGTTTGTCTTCTTATTTTGAACTAAATTGTTCATGTTTCAGATGATACTACAGACGTGTATAATACAGTATGAGTATATATATAAGTCACTCTATTCTTTGCTTTTGCTGGCAAGTAATTGTTCACAGCCGGTTGTATTTATCGAAATACTTAACTTTTTTTTTTTGTGTTTGTGGTAGTGTGTTGCTTATGGTACTGTTTACGTCTTATTATTGTAATGTGTTTGATTTGTCCTTTGTTTTGGATTGTATTGTATATAGGACTCCCTCGAAAACGAGATGATCCATCTCAAGGGGTTTGTCCTATTCAATAAACTTGTATCAATCAATCAAATAGTATGCTAAAGTTGCCCCTTTTTGAGGGTCTATAAAAACGCGTCGTTTCGTGTGTGTCCCTTTAAATGCAAATGAGTTTCTGCTCCCGGCACAGAGGGCGGAGCTTCAAGAATATTATTTCATGCTTAAAAGACAAAGTATGCTGAGGTGTACTACTTTTTCACAAGGGATTGAACCCCACTGATGACTGTACCTGTGCTCTTTTAGGTACCATATGTTCGGGGAGGAGGTGTGGCGTCTGACGGTCACGAAAGACGAGCGCTCGTCCGTCACGGTCCTCTTCCAGAAAGAAGGGAACTATGGTGACAACTGGAACTATGCTCAAGCCACACTGAACATCACTGCAGATGCTGTGGTACAAAATCAACTTAGTTCGTGACATTAAACGGTTAAAAAGTCACTAAATACATTTGCCTGCTTCTTGTCTGCCCTAGGTGGTGTTTGAAGCGGGGAAGAAGGCGGGATTTCTGAATGATATCGCCCTGGATGACATCAGCATAGTGCCTGGTTCCTGCGGAGAGGCCCCTCCTGACCCGACCCCAGTCCCGCCCCCAACCACCCCCCCTCCCATACCAGGTAAGGCAAGTCCCTTTTCACAATGATGTCAGTTTGTTGCTGTGTCTATTTGCACAAAATTGTAAAGGAGTTACATTTATGATAGTGGATTGTGGGGGACCCTTTGATCTGTACGAGTCAAACTCAACATTCAGTTCCCCAAACTACCCCAGTGGCTATGGACATGACGCTTTGTGTAAGTACAACTCTATATATATTTATTTAACTTTCATTCTAATTAAATATGTATGTATATAATGTTTTGAATATTATGGTTTATCTTGGACAGGTATGTGGACTTTACATGCTAAGGAAGGACAGAATATACAATTGCATTTTCAAGACGTTGCTTTAGAGATTGGTAGTGACATTTTGGAAATTCGTGATGGAGTGGAGCCGAATTCAGAGTTGCTAGGTAATTTTGTTTGAAAAACATGAATCTTTGGGGAAATTTTTATTTTATTTATAATTATATTATAGGTAAAGGGGGATTTCGATACATTTTTACATTTTAAAAACGTATATGCTACTTTTCAAAAAGTTTGGGATCGGTAAGATTTCTTAAAATGTTTTAAAAGTATTCAAATATTTAAATATTTGATCAATCATTTAATCTGTTTTCTGTTCTAATATATTTTAAACTGTAATTCTGAAAAAAAAAAATGGTAAAACTGCATCATTATTCCAGTCTTCAGTGTCGCGATTAATCGTTTGACAGCCCTAATATATATATATATGAAGAGTTCAGATGCAAAAGCCTCTAAATGCCATTTGAAATTTTCTTCTAAAATGACCGTTTTTATCAAGCTTGTATATTTAAGTTCAGTAATTTCACTTAAAAGACAATTAATAGGTAATCTTCATTGCAATTTAAGTGAAATTACTGAACTTCAATATACAAGCTTGATAAAAATGATCATTTTAGAAGCAAATTTCAAATGGCACTTAGAGGCTTTTGCATCTGAACTCTTCACATATATATATATTTATATATATATATCTTGCTGACTCCAAACTTTTGATATATGTATATATTTTGATAACTGTATTATTTCATTCACCAATAATCTGAAATACAAATGCACACAAATAAATGGTTCTGTATGTAGTAATGTGTGTTTCGTCACTGAAGGTGTCCTAACCGGTGAACGTTCCTTCCCGGATCTCTTTTCCACAACCTCTCGGGTGACCGTCATGTTTTCCACAGACTCCTCTATCAATGACAGAGGCTTTCTAGCCAACTTTAGCACAGGCCTTAACCTTGGCCAACCAGGTTCGTTTTTTCTGCTTTGTACGGCATGCGAATGATAAATAACTTGGAGATGGCCTAATAAACTGCAAAAACTCTCTTGAATATCCAGATCCTTGTCCCAGTGGCCAGTTTCAATGCGGCACAGGAGTGTGTGTGTCCAATGCCAGTGTGTGTGACGGTGTAGAAAACTGCTCCGATGGCTCCGATGAAGGCGACTGTGGTAAATCAACAAGTCAAACTACCACAAAACCTCACAAACCAAATCATGCTGCTGATCACAGGCTGTTGTATTTTAGTGCATTTAATAAAAGCTGATGTCACTGGAACTGAACGGCTAAAACTTCGGGTTCAGAATGATCTTTACACGGTATGTGCCGAAGACTGGACCTCTCAGCTGTCTGACTTCTTCTGCCGCTACTTGGGCTACAGGTAAACGCTTAACCCTAGAGAATATTAAGAATATTATAATATTAACCATGCGAAAGAAAGAAAATGTCAGGAAAATCTAATTTTTAAAACCTTGAGGAATACAAAAATTGCATGTTTGTCGAGTATCATATTTGATACATCAGGCTTTTATGGCTCATATAGTATGATATGATAGTATGATCGAGTATGAAAAACAGCTCAATTTTATTCAGATGGCCAAACTGGCCAAAAATATGCAATTTTGTGCAATATGGCCATAAAGTAAGATGAAATTCTAATGTAAATTAATTAATGAGAACAGCATAGCAGACTACATCAAATAAATATAAAAATCAGTTAATCTCCCAATAATATGTCTTACTAAGAACATATTTAAATTAGTGCTGGGAAATGATTAATCATAAAATTAAGCAATTAAATTATCGCATCCAAAATAAAAGTTTGCGTTTACATAATATATGTGTGTGTACTGTGTATAATTATTTTGTGTATGTATACGTATATATATATAAATACACACACATGCATGCATATATTTAAGAAATATTTGCATGTATATACTGTATATGTATTTATACATCATTTATGTATATATATATATATATATATATATATATATATATAAAATCCAATTTTTTCACATGCATGTGTGTGCATTTATGTATAGAACATAATTATACACAGTATACACACACACATTTTTATTTTGGATGCGATCATTTAAATGTTTAGTTTTATGATCAAAGCTCTGTAGTTTTTATTGTTGGCATAAAACATATAATGCAGTGAGTAGGTATTATAAATAAATAAATAAACTCTCCTCAAAAGCCTGATGTATCATATTTCTAAAGAAAAAAGATGAATAATCAAGTAAACCTAAGTTACTTCAGTCCAGTTAGTGTTTAACTTGGAATATTACTAACAATATAAAAGTTATTCTTGTCTCCTTTTATAAAAATCAGTAAAGATTTCCCATCAAAAAGACAACCTAAAGGTGAATTATTTGGTGTAAACCATAAATCATAGGAAAGAAGGCATGTGGAAGATTGTGTACAACAGCTAAGTTTCTTTAATATCTTAGAAATTTGTGTATCAAATACACCACAGGCTTTATAGGGTTAAGAATAAATTAGCTTGTCAAATAATACCAATTGTGTTTTACAGTATAACATGTTTGTTGATGTACGTAGGTCAGGAAATGCCTCATTCTCCATCTCTATGGATGAAGATAGTCCGTTTACCACTGTTAGTGTGAATGCTAATGGCTCGCTGGATCTGAAACCCAGGTAATCGATGATAACTTTTCCGAACTTTTTTTTTTATTGGCCCATAAAATGATCTATTTCATTTCATCTTGTCTCTTTTTAAAGTGACGCATGTCTCAATGAGAAGATCGTGTCGCTGGATTGTAACAATCAACGTAAGTTTGAAACCCGCAGCTCACATGCTAATCGATACGAATTCGACATCTCTCGTTGTGTACTCTGTGTTTTAGCATGTGGCGTTCGTAAAGTGCCTTCAAAAAGTGAGACGGATGTGGAAGTGGACCGAGAGCAAGCAGGCCGAGTGGTGGGAGGACAGGACGCACGGGAAGGGTCGTGGCCATGGGTAGTGTCTCTGAAGTGGCTCGGACGCCATGTTTGCGGGGCCAGTTTGATTGACAGGGAATGGTTGATAACAGCGGCACACTGTGTTCATGGGTAAGCGCTGCTCGGCATTTATGGCTGTAGTAAAAAATAAAGCTGTAGCTTGAAGGGGTGTGCATAAGACTAACATGACACCTTCATAATCATGACATATGTCATTTACTCAGTTATGACATTTTTAATGCAAATATGACATTGTTTGAGATGTTTTTGTTATGACAGCTTGACATAAACCAATATATCACAACCTGTCAGTGTCGTTGTCATGACAACATGACATTACTAAGACAACACAACCTGTCATAAACATGACATAGCAGATTAATGATCAAACTAGCTTTATTGGTTAACATTACATTAAACTGTCAGGTGGTTGTTTTTGACATTGGCTGTCATGAAGCCATTATAACTTTTTAATGACAAATTCATTTAGTACTACTGTAGTTGAGCTCACGAAAAATATTCATGACACAGTTATAATGCCTCATGACAGCCAATGTCAAAGCCAAACACATGACAGTTTAACTTCATTTAATGTCGAGTTGTCATGACAACGACACTGACAGGTTATGATGTATTGGTTTATGTCAAGCTGTCATAACAAGGATATCTCAAACAATGCCATATTTGCATTCAAAATGTCATTATTGAGCGAAAGACACTTTTGCCATAAACATGCATTATTCAAGACATACAGTGGTGTGAATAAGTGTTGGCACCCATGCTAAAGTTGCCTAAAAAGAGGAATAAAAAATCATCTTTTGGATATTGATCTTAATGCCTTAATTAGAAAAAATGAGGAAAACTCCAACCTTTAAGGACACCAATTTTCTTTGTGAATGAAAAATGTATCATAAATAAATAAATGTTTTTCCTTAAAATACAGGGTGCGTAAGTCATTGCCCCCTATGTTAAATTCCCATAGAGTCAGGCAGATTTTTATTTTTAAAAGCCAGTTATTTCATGGATCCAGGATAATATGCATCCTGATAAAGTTCCCTTGGCCTTTGGGATTAAAATATCCCCACATCATCACACACCTTCCACCACACCTAGAGATTGGCATGAGGTACTTTCCATAAGATCATCTTTCAATGCAAATCAAACCAGCTATTAGGCTAACTGAAGCAAAACCATGCCAATCTCTAGGTGTGGTGGAAGGTGTGTGATGATGTGGGGATATTTTAATCCCAAAGGCCAAGGGAACTTTATCAGGATGCATATTATCCTGGATCCATGAAATAACTGGCTTTTAAAAATAAAAACCTGCCTGACTCTATGGGAATTTAACATAGGGGTGTCCTGACTTATGCACCCTGTATTTTAAGGAAAAACATTTATTTATTTATGATGCATTATTCATTCACAAAGAAAATTGGTGTCCTTAAAGGTTGGAGTTTTCCTCATTTTTCTAATTAAGGCATTAAGATCAATATCCAAAAGATGATTTTTTATTCCTCTTTTTAGGGAACTTTAGCATGGGTGCCAACACTTATTCACACCACTGTATGTCATGTCATGGTTATGAAGGTGTCATGCCAGTCTTACGCACACCCCTTCAAGTAAAGTGTTACCGAAACATGCATTGAGAGACTAAATTATATTTTGATCCCGTAGAAAGAACGTTCACCTGTCAAACTGGGCAGCTGTGTTGGGTCTTCACACTCAGTTTGGGACGGATAACCCCAACAAACAAGACCGTTTAATAGATCAGATTATCATGCACAAGCGCTATAACAGGGTAACAAAGGAGTCTGACTTTGCCCTAATGCATTTACAGACGCCTGTCAACTACACGGGTACGTAGACAAAACAGATGTTGGGTTTTACCAAGGCTAAATATGTTAAAGCCATTTATATATACAAAAGCTTTAGATTTCAAATAAATAGTGTTCTTTTAAACGTTGGATTTTGGAGACATTATCACAGAGAGTAGTTCACTTCTAAAAAACTTTTGCTGATAATTTACTCACCCCCATGTCATCCAAGATGTCCACGTCTTTCTTTCTTCAGTCGAAAAGAAATTAAGGTTTTTGATGAAAACATTCCAGGATTTTCTCCACATAATGGACTTCAATGGGGTCCAAACGGTTCAAGGTCCAAATGAGAGTTTCAGTGCAAACTGTTCAAAGGGCTTTAAACGATTCCAGACGATGAATAAGGGTCTTATCAAGTGAAACGATCGCTCATTTAATAAATAAATAACAAAGTTTAACGTGCATCACAGAACAGAGCAAGGCGAGCATTTGAGCTTATAAAACTTAAACTTTGTTATTTATTTATTAAATGAGCGATCGTTTCGCTACATAAGACCCTTATTCATCGTCTGGAGTCGTTTAAAGCCCTTTGAAGCTGCACTGAAACTGTCTTTTGGACCTTGAACCGTTTGGTTCCCATTGAAGTCCATTATATGGAGAGAAATCCTGGAATGTGTTCATCAAAAACCTTAATTTCTTTTCGCCTGAAGAAAGAAAGACATGGACATCTTGGAAAGTTTTTTTTTAAAAGTGAACTACTCCTTTAACTCTTTTCTAACATTGATGATGGTAATAAATGTTTCTTGAGCACCAAATCAGCATATAAATGATTGCATGTAAAATTATATTGTACAGTTTGATGTCAGATTTGCTGAGTATTAAAAAAGATTTTTCTTCCAGATTACATTCAGCCCATCTGCCTTCCAGCGCCTGGAGCACAGATTGAAGAAGGGAGAAAGTGTTTTATTGCTGGCTGGGGATTGCTGTCTGAAAATGGTCAGATATACACATTTGTGCATTATATTCCAGTTTTTTTCTTATAGTGGGATAGTTCACTTTTAAATTAATTTTTGATATGTTTTAGCTTAACTCAAGGGCATCCAAGATGTAGGTGTCTTTGTTTCCACAGTAGTTTCAATTTTGATATTTTGTCTGTCAGTCATATAATGGAGGTCTATGGTCACCACCTCAAAGAGCATGCACAGAGAAGTCCAAATTAAACATGATTTAATCACCAAAATACCAAAAATTAATTTCAAATTGAACTATCCCTTTAATAATCTTTTGGATGGTCATGTATAAGCTGTTTGTTTTTGATCTCCAGGCGACGTCGCTAATGTGTTACAGGAAGCTGTTGTGCCCCTTTTAAGCAACACACAGTGTCAGGAATGGCTGCCTGAGTACAACATTACAGACCGCATGCTGTGTGCTGGGAATGCCGAGGGTGGGGTGGACTCCTGTAAGGTGTGTACATTTTTAATTGGTATATAGTATGTTTTCATATTTCTTTTCTCTTTTTTTGTTAATTTAATTAGATTGACAAACATTCATGTCTCATATAAACTTACTGTGACAAATAAAGTCAGAATTGTGAAATCTATAAAGTCAGATTTACAGCCAAACCAAAATGTATTCAGACACCAGATATCATTTTTGATATATGTTTTACTAGTGGGTGCGGGACACTCTAGTTCGTTTATGTAAGTGAGGATAGCAAAATAAAGTAAACTGTGACATATTATACCCAAAAATTCTTCATACAGTGGATTACCAGTAAAAATTATTATTTTAATTATTAATAAAGATTATTTCTTTTCTTTAATTGCTAATGCAACCTTTTTACACACAGACTGAACAAAATTAAGCATTGCTTGCTAATTGGTTGAGCTAAATTGGTATTATCTAATTGTGTAGTTAAATTTAACAGCTGTCAGATATTCAACATAATTCATTTGTGAGACAGTCTAACAGAAAGACGGCCAAAACCACTGAGTTCTTTTCATATTTATTACCATTTTCTAAACTATTGCGAGTGATAATGTGAGAAATGTTGAATGTGTCTGAATAAATTTTGGTTTGACTGTACATATACTATACATACATGTCAAAATGATCATTAAAGGGACATGTTTTTGCAATATTAATGTTATTTTTGTTTAATGTATTGGCATATTTTGTGGGCTCTTGACAGGGGGATTCTGGAGGCCCGCTGATGTGTGAAGAGGCTGGCCGGTGGGTTCTTGTGGGGGCGACATCTTTTGGTATCGGCTGTGGACGACCCCAGCGGCCTGGAGCTTATGCTCGCGTCAGTCAGTTTGTTGACTGGGTAGCAGAGAACCGACGGCTCTATTCAGACTGGAAGGGGTTATAAAATGTAGTATGCAGTGATGTTATGTAGTATACAAACATTGTTTTATTGATTTCCACGAGTAATCACCATCTAGAGCATTTGTGCACTTTATTGTCATTGCTAAAAACATGTAAATGTGAATAATGGAGGAAAATGTATTTGCTAGTAACCAGTCAGTAATTTTCAGCCTACCCAAATGTGATGACATAAACAGTTATAAAGTATAAATAACAACTGTAATATTAATTCTGGATTAAATAGTGTTTTGAGTGACGTTTAATTATTTTCTGAAATATTTTTAATGTGTTTTGCTACTGTTGTTTTACATTTTATCATAAATAAAGATTATTGCTTGTAATGCTTTTTTACTTTTGTCTAAGCTCTCTGCGGGATATAAAAAATGACCTTGATAATCAATGAAAAAATACTTTTTTCACCTATAAAATTTTATAAAACTAAAATTTGATTAATTTTTGCATTATGAACTTCCATTCTCATAAGATCCGGAACTCTTGAATAGTTTTTGAAACTCGCCGGGTATATTATCGAGGCGCACCGCAGCACAAACGCCACACTTAAAAGCCAAAAAGCCACCCTAATTTTTGCTTTAATTGCTATTTCTACCTTAATGCAACAAGTTCGTGTCCATAAAACAGGAAAAAGCAAAAACGTTTGTATTAACCATGGCAAGAAATTATTAGCTGCTGTGCAGCGAACTTTAGGTGTAACGTTAATTCAACTCCCTCTCTTGCTCAGCGACAGGAACAGCAGATAAAATGATCCCTCATATAAAAATTAGAAACGCTTTGGTAAATATGCCAAATGTTGCCTTCGCCCTGGTCATTACAACAGTTTTAAATGTAGGATTTAGTCAGAGTATTGATATTAATCCGGGTAAATGTGTCGTGTGGGGTCCTGGACTGAATCCTGATGTTGTGCTTCCTGTCAGATACTTCTACATTCAGACAGTTGATTCACGAGGAGAAAACATCACTGTCTCTCCTGGTAAGAATACAAACATGTATAATCATATACAGTGTTGTGTGTGATTAATTAAGTAATCTAATTACTTTTGGGATTACTTTTTTTTCTATAATTTAATTCTGATTGCATTACGAGACTAAACTTTTATGTTAAAATATATGTTTTAAATATAACCTCCCTTTACAGACTTTTGTCAGTTCAAGAATAATTTATGCAATTTTTGCATTGCTTATTTGAAAACATTAAAATTACAGTTTCATGTCTGTTAGAATTTTTCAACTGGTTGAGGTTGAAATGGCATTTAGAAAGTAATTAGTAATTAATAATGCAATATTTTTTTGAGAGAGTAATTAGTACAGTAATCTAATTACACTGTTTAAGATGCAATTAGTACAGTAGCTAGTAATTAATTAACTTAATCAACAACACCAACACTGATCATACATATACAAAAATGTTTTTTGGAAAATTGATTGTATCAAGGGGGATATCCAAAAGAAGAATTTACATATATATATATATATATGAGGGTGTTTTTTGTAGTATGTGTTTTGAATGACTTTTTTATTATTATTACGAATTACCAGATTTTTTTAGATCTCCTTTTCAGTAATACACAGTTGTTCTGGCTTAAAAAGCCAGTATTTAGTTGTAAAATATTAGTAATCGATGCAAATATAAATTTTTAGTTTTTTTTGTCCCTTTCATGTCAATTGACTGAAATCTGTTTAGTTCAAACCAATGTATGTCAGTATCTTTTCTTGCACACTTTGTTTACTGTTTTATTTTCTTTTAGTCAAAGACTCTTTCAAAGTGACGATATCCTCATTGGAAAAGGAGTATCTTCGTGTCCATGTCCCAGCGCCGTTGGATCGGGGCGACGGCTCCCTGCTCGTCAGATACCGACTCTATGGAAGTTCGTCAAAGGGTTTGAAGATTGACGTTTTGTATCAAGGCAAGCCTGTGGCAAAGTCACCATACACTGTTAAAGGTAAAGTTTTTTTTGGACATTGATAGAATGTGGTCTATAGGCTTAGTTTTACTCAACAAAACTTTATATTTTGCTTTCGCACTTGTAGTGAGATTCCACAATTATTATTAAAAGTCTATTTAAAAAAACTGTAGTTTGCAGATATATAATATAATAGACCTCTAAAGTGCACCTGACACTTTCTTGATTATTTAAAAAACTTTTACATTTTTCCTTTTGTTGTCCTCTATAGAAGTACACTTATTTTGATGTGTTTAATAACATACTAAAGCACATGTGCACTGCAAAATGTGCATAATAAAATCTTTTTAATTCCATCAGGTCCAGTTCATCATGAATACTGTGATTGTCCAGAGTCCAATGTGGCAGCGTGGCAGAGGGTAATGCAGTGTCCAGAGGAAGACCCCCAAATTCAAGAGGATTTCAGTTCATTCCCATCGATTGACCTGCAGCGCCTCCTGCAGGAGGTTCCACTGCGTTTTGCAAAGCGAGGAGGACTCATTCACTACACCATCTTAAACAACCAGGTGCATCGGCGCTCACTGGGCAAGTACACCGATTTCAAGATGTTCTCGGATGAGATACTGCTCTCCCTCGCTCGAAAGGTGAGCTATTGGTTATTTCTTACCTTTTATTCGTTTTTCACATTTGTCCAAAATGGGTCCAAAATAAAACCCATTAGTGAATATGCTTCTATTTGGCTTTTTTTTTAATTGAATAGAAAAAAAACAATCATTATAATCGTCATCAGCGCTTATTATTTTATTTATATTTTTGATTCATTGGTCATATCAACTATTTTATCATCATATCTGTCCCGTCTCCACCAGGTGAAAATGCCTGATGTGGAATTTTATATTAACGTAGGAGACTGGCCAATGGAGAACAGGAGAGTGAATGACAAACCTGGACCAGTGCCTATTATCTCATGGTGCGGCTCCACGGACACGCGTGACATCATTCTTCCCACATATGATATCACGCACTCATCCTTAGAGGCAATGAGAGGGGTAACAAACGACCTGCTGTCAGTCCAGGGGAACACAGGTGCTTCTTCCAACATCAGCTCCTGTCAATCTCCAATATTGTCTTACTTTCCTTTGTCTCACCTTCTTTATTGGTTTTCCCAGGTCCTGAGTGGTCAAATAAAACGGAAAAGGCGTTTTTCAGAGGCAGGGACAGTCGAGAAGAGCGCTTGCGTTTGGTAACCATGTCCAAAGAAAATCCAGAGCTGCTCGATGCGGGAATAACAGCGTTTTTTTTCTTTCGTGAACGGGAGAAGGAACTTGGAAAAACACCACTGGTCGGCTTCTTTGATTTTTTTAAGGTAAGTTGTGATATGCCTTTTCTTTTCTTAAAGGTATAGTTCACTTTGAAATTAATTTTTGGTATGTTTTATCTTACCTCAAGGCCATCCAAGATGTAGGTGTCTTTGTTTCCGCAGTAGTTTCAATTTTGTTATTTTTAGGTCAAAGTGTTCTTGTGTGTCAGTCATATAATGGAGGTCTATGGTCACCACCTCAAAGAGCATGCACAGAGAAGTCCAAATTAAACATGATTTAATGACTCGTAAATGTAAGTACACATTGATGGCCTAAGACACGAAACGAGCGGTTTGTGTGAGTAAACGAACAGTACTCCGTCCGAACACAAACCTGCTTCTTTTTGTTTTCATTTTAAAAATATGAAACATTATTTATCATTAAAACTGACATTTAACAAACAGACAGGGTTGTATCGTTTTATTGTATTATGCGTACACATACAGTGAAGAGAATGCATAGTAATATAATATTTTATATATTTTAGAATTACACAACCATGTCTCTTTTTTGTTAAATGTCAGTTTTAATGCTAATATCCCGTTCAAAAGTATAAGTAGCCTAATAGGTAGGCTATAATAAGCTATACAATGAGAAATAAAGCAAACAATTCAGTTAAACATAAGTCAGCTCTCTAATAGGCTACAAAGTTAAAGTTAAATATAGCCTACGTAATAAAGTTATAAAACTTCACTTTGCCCTCAGCCAAAACAATTTGCCATGGCACAAACTATATATTAATATAGTTTAGCATTGTTTGGTCTCATAAGATTATGTATATGGTTGATTATTTGTCAAGATAAGTAATTGTTTTTCATAGATTAAAATAGCTTTTAAATTACGCAAACTGGCAATATTAGATCGGTTTTAAACATCTCCCCTTAAAACGCCATTGGTCTCGACTATTTAAATAAAGTTACAGGAATATGACTTTTTGAAGAATTTTTTTCACTTTAATCCCTGGTATTTATAACGTTATACCACAACCACAAAGCGCCCGCGCCCTCAGATCACTTGGACGTGGCTGTGGTTACAAGAGGTAAAAACGATATAAATACTGTTGGTTTTCTCACACAAACCGCTCGTTTCGTGTCTTAGGCCATCAATGTGTACTTACATTTACGAGTCATTAAATCATATTTAATTTGGACTCCTCTGTGCATGCTCTTTGAGGTGGTGACCATAGACCTCCATTATATGACTGACAGACCAAAAATACCAACAATTCATTTCAAAGTGAACAATCCCTTTAATAAATAATACAAATGAATAATTGAGACATGCTTGGGTCTACTCTTGAAAATCTCTAGTACAAATACCAGGTGAATGTGGATGGTACAGTGGCAGCCTATAGGTTTCCGTACCTGATGCTGGGCAACAGCTTGGTCTTAAAACAGGATTCACCATACTACGAACACTTCTACACACATCTGAAACCAGGTGTGCACTACATCCCAGTGAAGAGGGACCTTTCTGACCTCATCGAGAAGATCAAATGGGCTAAGGTACAAACGCTGTCCTTACTTTTGGAGCACGTAGTAACAGCATAAATGTACATGTAATTGTTAGAGCTTGAATATGTACTTAATGTACACAGAACAATGACACAGAGGCAGAGGCCGTAGCTAAAACGGGACAATCGGTGGTGAGAGATCTGCTTCAGCCTCACAGACTCTACTGCTACTACTATAGTGTTTTTCAGGTAAGAATCAGCCATTTACAACAATAAATGCTGAATAATGTATTGATAAATGTAAAGTGCATTCAAAAACTAGACAGCTTTTGCATTGCCTTGAACTTTGTTTTAAAATTGTAATATTTTTCAACTAAAACCATATTTTATCTGATGGATAACTTCTCAAGTGAAGTGAAAATGTCCGTCTATAAAATGTTTTAAATATTACCATGTTATTACTACATGTGCCCTTTTTATTAAAAGGGTGATGAACTGAGAAATCAAAATTTTATAAAATAAAATTTTATATTATAAGAATAACCTATAAGTTTCAGAACCGAAAACGTCCTTGTTAGTCCAATAAAAGCTTTTATTGACACCAGGGTCAGCAAACGAGACTTACAGCTAACACGGAGAAAGTAGTAAATGTTTTCAATATGCGCGTCCTGTCCTTTTACAGACCTACGCAAGTCGCCAGAGCACTCCGCCTCTAGTCCATCCTGATATGGAAATAGTGCCTCAGCCATCCGATCACACTGCTCTGTGTAACTGTGAGAGGAGATCAGACGAGCATCAGCAGAAGGACGAGCTCTGACAAAGACTCGCTGATAAACAAGTGTCACAAACATGCACATGAGAGAAAGAATATTGAATGGAGCACAAAAACCATTCAAATAAATCAGAATGATATACTTTTGAAGGATGAACGATGGCTTACTTGAGTTTCGATAGGAGTAAAATGTTTAACAATTCGTTTATCTGACTGCAGATAGCTATTTATGTACCTGTGTATTATGCTATTACTCCCACTTTGTTTTAAATTATTTTATTTTCTCATTTTTCCATCTTTTTTACAACTGTGTAACATTTTTGCTTTGATTTTGTTATTTTTTCTGTTTTTTTTATATATTTTTTAGGGCTGTGCAAAAATTAATTGCGATTAATCGCATCCAAAATAAAAGTCTTTGTTTACATAATAAATTTGTGTGTGCTGTATATAATTATTTTGTATATATAAATACACACACATGCATGTATATATTTAAGAAAATGTGTTATTCATATATAAAATATTTATATAATATAGATTATGTATTTATATATATATATATATATATATACAGAATTTAAGCGCAAATAATTCTTAAATATATACATGCATGCATAGGTATTTATATATACAAAATAATTATATACAGCACACACAAATATATTATGTATACACAGACTTTTATTTTGGATGCGATTAATCGCAATTAATTTTTGCACAGCCCTAATTTTTTAAATATTTTTTTAATTTTTATTTTTTCGGTAATTTTCCCCCTTGTTTGTCCCTACTAATATCACTTTTCTTACTAGCATTACTTCTCAGTATGAAAAGCAGGGATGATCAATAACATTTGACATGTGGAACAATGTAAAACCTGTGAGTAGCCTAGTTTTGTTTTAAAACTTTCTAGTAAATGTTCTGAATGAACTAATGTAAGCTAGGTTTATACTGTGTGTGTGTGTGTGTGCCAAACGTAAGCTCATTGCCCAAAGAAAACATATTCTAACACTGTATCAGTGGATTCTGTGACAACTCAGAATGAATGTCTAACTAGATGTGAGTTTATGTCTCAGACCTCTGCCAAAAAATGAGTGTCCCCAAAGTCTGAGCATAAATCATGCTTGCCTTAAACTTGTACACATTCCATTTGTTCAGTTGTGCCAAACGGGTGTACTCTGTGGTAATAATATAAGTGACATTTGTCAACTCAAGGATTTTTAAATAAAAAAAAAAAAAATCAAAGTTAAGAGCTCTGTGTGCTGGATTTTTCACTGTTTTGACATTTTTGTGGTACTATTTTTCTACCTATTTATGTCAAATTGATTTACAAACGTAATTTAAACCTAATGTAAGTTTAAGTTTTATAAGTTCAAATGCTTGCCTTGCTCTGTTCTGTGACTCTCCTGTTCGAATTCGTTTATCAAAATGAACGAATCTTTTTTCGTGTATTTTGGTTCATTCAACGCATAGACATATACACTTGACCTCACCTTGGGGTTCTAAGCATGCGTCAAAACCGCCGCCATCTTGGAACAGGGGTCTTGTCATAGGAAGTAGCTTTACTTCGAATTCATTGATGGTGGCGGACTTTTGTGCAGCGTATGATGTTCACGGATGAAATCTGAACGAAGAAGAATGTTTAAAAAAAATAAATAAATAAATAATTTTTCTTTCTGTAATCAATGATAAATACATGTCTGACCGTTGGAACAAACCAAAAAAACAAGAAAAATCGCATTCATGATGATTTATGGTGATTTTATTTCCGTTAGACCTGTGTCTACTACATTGACACTGATGCATTAAAGTGGAGGGGCTCCCCTGTTTCAAGATGGCGGCTCTATTGACGCATTCGTTCCAATGAACTGCCGTATCCAAGGTGAGGACGAACGATATGAACGAGTTGACTCAGGAAAAGATTCGTTCATTTTGATGAACGAGTTCGAATAGGAGACTCACGTGCACCACAGAACAGAGCAAGGCGAGCATTTTTGAGCTTATAAAACTGAAACGTTTTTATTTATTTATTTTTTTTAAATGAGCGATCGTTTCGCTTGATAAGACCCTTATTCATCGTCTGGAATCGTTTAAAGTCATTTGAACAGTTTGCAGTTTGCATTTGGACCTTGAACAGTTTGGTACTCATTGAAGTCCTGAAAATCCTGAAATGTTTTCATCAAAAACCTCAATTTTTTCTCGACTGAAGAAAGAAAGACATGGGGGTGAGTAAATTATCAGCAAAAGTTTTTTTTTTAATAGTGAACTACTCCTTTAATGACGGAGCATTAAAGTGTCACCAAATGGACATGATGCGATTTCTGTGGTCGTGGTTCCTCAAAGGTGGTCCAGTCACAGTGTAATCCTATGCCAAAAATAGCAAGGAATCATTGACAACGGAAGGTTGAATTATTAGAAAAATACCGTAAAACACCTCAAAACATTGCTCAGACGATGTATTTCAATTTATTTTGGGGTGTTTTGTCCTTAAAATGCTCTTGTGTGAATTTCTCACGCATATAGTGCTAATCCCAAACATCCGATTCCGTTGCTAATTCCAAAAATACCATTTTATTGTGACTCATTTGGCTATCTCATTATATTGCGGTATTATATTCTGGTAGGGTCCATTATTTTGTCCACAGGGCTTGCTTCACACACAAAAAAGTATAATTTCCAATAGCCTACATTTTATTATATTTATTTATCTTAAGCACAAACCCGGTGTTTACGGTCAAAACTAACTATAGTTATTATAAATTGTAATGCGTAAAATACAATTAAAAGTGAAATATACGTTCTGTCTATTTTGTCAATATTTAGTCACTTCCCCAACAGTCCACCAGATGTCACTAAAGTCTAAAGTGGAATTGAAACTTGTCTCACATTACATTCATTAACCTCCTCACCAGTGGCGGCTGGTGATATTTATTTTTGGGGGGGCGCATTTTTTATTTGTATTTTTTTTTATTGAGGAGGGCAAATAAATACAAAGCAGTACCAAAAACCATGTTGACTACTACTTAAATATAAATGTATGATCTTTATTTACATTTAATACCAATAAAGAAGTACCAGAAAGCATGTTTCCTACTTGAACATATTGCTCTCTTTTATATACATTTCATACTAATAAAGAAGTACGTTTGCATTTTTCAGAGAGATGTTTGAGGTCTCTTACCCCCGTTGTTGTCCACAAAACTTCAGTGCCGACACTTTGAAATAAAAGGCAGGGAAAACAAAACAGAGAATTGCTAATATCACATCCAGCCAGCCACCTCCGTTTCTCATAACACGCGCGGGTGAAGCTTCGTGTGTAGCTTCGTCCCCTGTCACTGGCCTGCTGCTGAATTTGTAAATCGGGTTGGTCCGGTCCGAGATCCTTTCAGTAAGGGTAAAATCTTTCCGTGGCAGGGACAGCTGCCACCGAGACCCGTCACTCCACCCGTCACCGCTAGTGGCAGCTGTCACTCGACCTGCCACCGCTATATGCGCCTGTCACTCGACCTGCCACCGCTATATTCGCCTGTCACCCGACCTGCCACCGCTATATGCGCCTGTCTCTCGACCTGTCACCGGTATATTCGCCTGTCACCCGACCCGTCACGGCTATACGCGCCTGTCCCGCGTCCTGCCACGGCCATACGCGCCTGTCCCACGATCTGTCACGGCTATACGCGCCTGTCCCGTATACCTGCCACGGCCATACGCGCTTGTCCCGCGAACTGTCAAGGCTATACGCGCCTATCCCGCGTCCTGTCACGGCTATACGCGCCTGTCCCGCGAACTGTCCCTGCTATATACGCGCCTGTCCCGCGACCTGTCACGGCTATACGCGCCTGTCCCGCTTACTGTCCCTGCTATACGCGCCTGTCCCGCGACCTGTCACGGCTACGCGCCTGTCCCTCAGGACATAACGCTTAACGTGAAAAAACGCTTCGTGCTCAGTGCACTAAAGACAGTGATATTAAAAGACCAAACTCAGTACAAATCATATTAATAAACCATAGCCTATATAAAAAAAAATAAGATGAGTCCAAAATTAATATGAACGCAATATTATTTACGGAGCCCGGGAAGTCACCTGTGGGGAAAAAAAAACAATCCGAGGTGACGGTTTTGCAATCCGTCCCCTCAGTTTATAAACTGTAGCCTACTCACGAATTCTACTGTTCCCTCGGTTTAACAATTCGTGCCCACGAATTAATACACCGTACCCACGAGTTCCTAATCCGTGCTCTCAGATTTGTAAACCGTGCCCTCAGTTTTTGCAATCTGTACCTAAATTGATAAACCGTGCCCACGCTTTCGCAATCCGTTCTCACGGGTTTGTAATCCGTTGGCTACTCACGGATTTGTGGCTCGTCCAGAGTGTGCCGCATGATTAATTTCAAACAGGCCTCCTATTTAGATGCGGGATGCATTGTTTTTAAAAGGACTTCACATACAAAAAATAAATAAATATAACACAAAGTTATAGGCCTATAAAAATAAAACATTCATAAATTGTTTTATGATTAACATATTCCTGTCTTAAGTGAACTCATTTAAAGTTATAAACACAAATAATAGGCCTAATAATAATAATTAGGCTATTATTATTACATTTAGGCTACATATTTAGATATTTATAAGACGCTTTTATCAAAAAAAAAAGAAACAAAGAAATTCGTCAAATGTCAGTCATAATACAGGTTAGACAATAATAATACTGAGATTATCACAAACAAACACAAGATTTTGACGCATATCCAAGTGTTTGTGCACAAAATATAAATAACATTGACTTTTTGCCTTTATTAAACATTTAAAATATTCGCAAATTAATATGGAATTTTTTTTTTTTTACTTTCTAAAATCAAATTAGAAAAAAAAACTATATTTTGCCCGCAGTGCTAAATGAGAAGAGCATGTCTCGGGAACCATATAGAGATGATTTATAAGTGATTTATAGGCTAATCATAATAAATGTGTCTAAAAAAATAACGATGGATTTTTATTGTTTAAATAAACAGTTTTCTAGTGACGGGCTAAACATCTCCATCTCCGCTGTGAAGCGGATGCACCTTTAGATAGAAATGTCTCTTTCGGATTGTATAATCAGACGGTATTGCTTTCGATTCGAATTTGTTCCTTTAAAATTGGATATTTCAAGCTTTAGATATGCTTTTGTTTCAGCTCATTTATGAGACGCGCTCCGGAGATCATGAAAGAAAAACGCGCCTGATTGTTTTATTTTATTTTTACACACCGTTCTTGTTATTAAATACACCGTTTTCTTGTTATTGTGAGTTTACACAAATAAAAGTAGTTACAAATAATGTATTATGTAGCCTATAGGCTAATGTAGTACTTTTTCTGTATGACCAGAAATGCTAGATTATTTTAAATTGTTCCACTGTTGATAGGAACATGCCAGTGTTTGCGGCTGCGACTCAGTGACATGCATGCGCGCTCCACAAACACTTGGATGCGTCAAAACCTGTGTTTATTATAATCTTAGCCCATTATTATTGTCTAGACTGACATTTGACGAATTGCTCTGTTCTTTTTTTGTGTGGATAAAAACGTCTTAGGCTAGGCCTAGCCTATCTAAATGGATTTTGATAGCTTTATTATTTGCGTTTATTACTAGAGTTCACCGAAGACAGTAATATGTTTAACATACAATTATTTATAACTTATAACCAAATCTTTTACAGTTTTTGAACTGTGCTATTATTTTATTAGATTTTTTTTCGCTTGGTATAGCCTACTGAGATTTTTCCTCTAAAAATGGACTTTAAAGATAAAAGTAGCCTAGTTTTTTTTAGAAAATGCAAGAAATTATCCATTTTAAAAAAAGGATTTTAAAAACAATGCAATGCATCCCGCATCTAAACAGGAGGCATGGTTGAATCATGCGGCACATTTTTGGGGACGAGGCAAATGATTTAACAGATGATTTATAGGTGATTTATAGGCTAATCATAATTAATGTGTCTGAAAAATAAAGATGGATTTTTATTGTTTAAATAAACTGTTTTATGTGGGCTAAACATATCTCTCTGCGCTTTAGAGAAATGCACCTTTCGGACTGTATAGGCTAGGCTAATCGGTATTTGCTTAATTCGTTTAAAGTGGACATTTGCATATTTCAAGCTTTAGATAGGCTTTTGTTTCAGTTCATTTATGAGACGCGCTCCAGAAATCATGATAGCTCGCCTGATTGTTTTTATTTTATTTTACAGTGGGGAAATTCGCAAATAATAGGCTAATTATTAATAGTATATAGGCTAATTATAATAGGCTAATAAAAGGAGTTTCTTTTTTTCCGAAATATTTCTCAAACAGCATATAGCCTATATTAAATATAATCATTATTAGGCCTACTACTATATTGTGTAGAATAGGCTGCATAGAATATTAACTAGCCCATATCTAGATTTATTTAACCATGAGAAAGAGGCGCGGGACACGCGCGTATACAGCAGTGATAGGTCGAGAGACAGGCGCATAAAGCCGTGACGGGTCGCGGGACATGCGCGTATAGTAGCCTATAGCCGTGAAAGGTCGCGGGACTGGCGGAAATAACCGTGACATGTCGCGGGAGTCGGGACAGGCGCGTATAGCCGTGACAGGTCGCGGAACTGACGCATATAACCGTGACAGGTCGCGGGACAGGAAAATATAGCCAGGACAAATCGCGGGACAGGCGCGTATAGCCGTGACAAGACTCGGGACAGGCGCGTATAGCCGTGACAGGTCGCGGGACTGGCGCATATAGCCGTGACAGATCACGGGATAGGCGCGTATAGCCGTGATAGGTCGGGTGACAGGCGAATATAGCGATGACAGGTCGAGAGACAGGCGAATATAGCGGTGACAGGTCGGGTGACAGGCGAATATAGCGGTGGCAGGTCGGGTGACAGGCGAATATAGCGGTGGCAGGTCGAGAGACAGGCGCATATAGCGGTGGCAGGTCGGGTGACAGGCGAATATAGCGGTGGCAGGTCGGGTGACAGGCGCATATAGCGGTGACAGGTCGAGTGACAGGCGAATATAGCGGTGGCAGGTCGAGTGACAGCTGCCACTAGCGGTGACGGGTGGAGTGACAGGTCTCGGTGGCAGCTGTCCCTGCCACGGAAAGATTTTACCCCCTCTCGATCCTTTATCTTTTTTTTTCTTCCAGCGAAAGCCTTGTGAAAGGGTTTTTTTGTAAAAAAAAATCACAGAATTTGGATGAACTGCTGCCATTATTTATACAAAAAATGTCGAAATGGTGTCGTCTGCGCGCTCGAAATAGTATAGTAACGGCTCTGGTAGTGGCCTAGAGCGTGAAGTTGAATGACAGGTGACGAGACCAATCATATTGGATAAAATAACGTGAATCAAATTCTGATTGGCCAGGGACGCAACGACTTGCGCCCTGAGGTGAATCTTTAAGAAACCAATTAGAGGCCAGCTTCAGGTCACATGTTGCACGAAAATTTAAAGCCTCACATAGACACCCATTAGTCCGGCGTCCCAATGAAACACATTGAAAAACATAGAAAATAGTTGACCGATTAAAGCCAGTTTTTATTAAATGCTGATGCTTTTCTTACTACCAGCCGGTACATCGTATGAAAAAAATATTTTATTGTTGTATTTTTATATAATTTTTGTATATGTATATTTCTTGATGGGGGCGGCGCCCCAGCGCCCCCTATTGACAAGCCGCCACTGCTCCTCACTCAATCAAATGTAAATCATATTTATAAGGCTATGAATTATGCGGCTCTTTAAGACCCACTGACTGACTGGGTTCAAAAAGGGTGTGAAAAAGTCCACTAAATCACTGATTTTTTCCCCATACCCTTTTTAAACCAAGTCAGTCAGTGTTCCTCCTTAGCGTTTCTGAGAAAGGAAGGCTGTGACAAGCACCAACTGTTAGTTAGTTGTTCAGTGTCTACATTTTTCATAGCCTGTGAAAACCCAGACAACTTCAGGCAAATTTAGATTTGCTCTAAAAGTTAAGTCTTGTTTATACTCGACGCGTCCGCACGAGCGCGAAGGTGCACGACAAAAATGACGCGTTCGGTGCGCAAGAGCGACACCATTATTTACGCCCCTGACAATTTTACGCCCCTGTTGTTGCTGATGCGTCCAGTAGGGGGAGAAGGATATATGGCGAAATAACATAAAAGGACGCTGGAAACAAACACGTTAATAACCGTCCCGACTTTTACTAATTTTTAGGTATTTGTTTATTTAAATAAACGTTATAGACAGTGGAGTTATCTGCACTAAGGATTAAAACATCCAGATGTTCAGTTGGGCTTCACTCTTCACTCAACCTACAGAAGATTTGTTTTTGTAAATTTAAAAAATATTAATACATAGTTGGATCAGATGGACAAAGTAATGATATTTGACCTACTGTAGAATTAATTGTTTTTAAAATGTTTTTATATACATGAAACTGAGTGATTTATGTTGTTGTAAATTTATATAAAGTTACATTTAAAAAAGACATATGAAGTTACGCTTCTTTTATGATATAGGAGTAGGCTCATATGACGTTACTAATGTAGTCTCCCCCTACTGGACGCATCAGGAACAACAGGGGCGTAAAACTGTCAGGGTCATAAAACTGCCGGCTCCAGGTCTGCAGCCTCCCCATAGATCCAGGCTAGTCAGGTTAGGGTTTCCAGTGTAAAAACGCTGTATTCTGCTGCCAGGCCATTAGATGGCGATGTAACACTATAGACTGAACACATAATACGCATGTGAATTATCGTTGTTTTTGCTATTTACACAGACACCGTTTTTAAAAACTTGCACTTTGAAATTAACCTTTTATCACACTATTGGACATGTCAAAGCTTAGAAAAAACATTGGTTTTTATGCATTGTTCGTTTTTGTGCAGCATAACATTTGAACTTTTTCTCCCTCATTTACTGTTCCTGGCTGTTTTTGCCCCTTTGACTTCCATTATAACCACATTTTTTGATTGCAAAGCCATGACACCATATAATCATGCATTTTTGATTGTTGGTGATTTTCCCTATTGGAAAGATGTAAAATGTGTAATTTTTACTGTTGGTAACCAGGTGGCACCATTAACCCTTTAGATGGCCTGTGCAAAAAAAAAAAAAGCTTAGTTTCTGGCTTTTACATGGAGTTATATGGAGTATAATAGCGTATTAAAGTGTGTGTGTGTGTGTGTGAGAGAGAGAGAGAGAGAGAGAGAGAGAGAGAGTGTGTGAGAACCTTGGTGCGTCTTAAAATATGCATTTCAGCAACTACATGGAGTAAACAAAAATCTGACTCAGGAGATAACGAATATAACATAACGAAAGGGTAGTGAATTTGGACAATGCGCAAGGGTTAAGTACTGTTGCTTGTACTTCATATCTGTCCTGTAACTACTACAACACCCTCACTAATTTCAGAAGCACCCTTACTGATCTCGAAGTGTTCAGCTTTATACCGCTTGCACCATGCAGAGTTTCATTACAGGAACTCTTTCAGTTTTTAGTGGGTTTTTGAAGTGTATGGTTATAATGGTCATACAGCTCTTGTACAGTTTGTTTGAACAAATTGAGAGTTTGGACATCAATAGTAAGCACCTCTATTTTTGATGCTATTGAAACAGACAGCATAGTGCCATTGTAAAAATGCTTTCCTGTAGTTCAAACAGTCGAGCATGGTGCTAGAAATGCCAAGGGACTGTGATAGGTTCAATTACCAGGGAAAGCAAGATCTTTGTACCTTTACCTTTAACAAAAACTTTGAAAAAATGTTTACCTTGTGAAGTTGTGAGTCACTTTGGGTAAAATTGTCCACCAAATGCATTAAATATTTTAAAATGTCAATGTTATGTGTGTACTATACGTAACTTTGTTTGGTATCATATCATTTAAAATGTTTAAGTGCACCTGATAAAATGGTCTCATTCTCCCAGCCATAAGATGAGAAATTGTGTGCCCCTTAAAAGGTGTGCCCTAAAAATTACTAGAATAAAGTCGTAGCATTACGCGAATAAAGTCGTAGCATTACGAGAATACAGTCGTAGTATTACGAGAATAAAGCCGTTGCATTACAAAAATACAGCTGTGGTATTACGAGATAAAGTCGTTGTATTACGAGAATAAAGTCGTGGTATTACGAGAATACAGTCGTGGTATTACGAGAATAAAGTCGTAGTATTACGAGAATACAGTCGTGGTATTACGAGATAAAGTCGTTGTATTACGAGAAAATAGTCGTGGTATTACGAGAATAAAGTCGTAGTATTACGAGAATAAAGTCGTAGTATTACGAGAAAATAGTCGTGGTATTACGAGAATAAAGTCGTAGTATTACGAGAATAAAGTCGTAGTATTACGAGAATAAAATTGTGATTTTACGAGAATAAAGTCGTGGTATTACGAGAATAAAGTCGTAGTATTACGAGAATACAGTCGTGGTAGTACGAGATAAAGTCGTTGTATTACGAGAAAATAGTCGTGGTATTACGAGAATAAAGTTGTAGTATTACGAGAATAAAGTCGTAGTATTACGAGAAAATAGTCGTGGTATTACGAGAATAAAGTCGTAGTATTACGAGAATAAAGTCGTAGTATTACGAGAATAAAGTTGTAGTATTTCAAGAATAAAGTTGTGGCATTAAAAGGTGTGCCCTAAAAATTACGAGAATAAAGTCGTAGCATTACGCGAATACAGTCGTAGTATTACGAGAATAAAGCCGTTGCATTACAAAAATACAGCTGTGGTATTACGAGAATAAAGTCGTACTATTACGAGAATACAGTCGTTGTATTACGAGTAAACAGTCGTGGTATTACAAGAATAAAGTCGTAGTATTACGAGAATAAAGTTGTGGTTTTACGAGAATAAAGTCGTAGTATTACGAGAATAAAGTCGTGGTATTACGAGAATAAAGTCGTAGTATTACGAGAATAAAGTCGTGGTATTACGAGAATAAAGTCGTAGTATTACGAGAATAAAATTGTGATTTTACAAGAATAAAGTCGTAGTATTACGAGAATAAAATCATGGTTTTACGAGAATAAAGTCGTACTGTTACGAGAATACAGTCGTGGTATTACGAGAATAAAGTCCTAGAATTACAATAATAAAAGTCGTAGTATTGCGAGAATAAAGTCGTGGTATTACGAGAATTAAGTCGTGGTATTATGTTAATAAAGTCGTACTATTATGAGAATAAAGTTGTATTACGAGAATACAGTTGTAGTATTATGAAAATAAAGTCTTAATTTTATATATGTCAATATAATGCTGCAATATGTCAGTAAATTAAAATGACAAGTTTACAAAATGAAGACTGTTATTGTCATTGTCACCACAGACTTCCTTAAAGATAATTATGTATTGTAGGCGCCTGTCTTCCACCTGTGTTCAACCTGATTAGATCGTCTTTTAGTTTGCAGACTGAACTCCACAGACACAAGCACACTGATTAGCATAAACACAAGTGTGCAGGTGCCCATAATTGCATCTTCTTTAGACAGTCTTCTTCTTTTTTAAAAGGTCTCTTTAGTTGGAAACAGGGTACAGGCAGCAAATAGAGAGATTAAAATCATTGAAGTCATTATAATCCATCCACTAAATGACTGACTATATGTATTTTGGTCTTTTGTGTGTGTGTGTGTGTGTGTTATGCACTTAAAAAATATATGTTGGCTTTAATTAACTTTTTTATGTCAACAAGTTAAACCAAATCATCTGAATAAGTTTCACTTTTTCAGATCACAACATGATGTTTGTTCATTTGTTCATTTTGTTCATTTGACTGTTATAAACCAATAACAGCAGACAAACAAAAGTTAAAGTGAAACTATAAGTGTCAAACTAAAGCAAACACTGATCTCCATAACGGTGGTCATAACAATTTGTGATTTTCTCCTTCAGTGATTCTGCTTGTTATCATCAGGTGTCTTCAATAATGCTCAATCATCACTCAATTATGCACTTAATTATCTCATTAACTTTAACAGTCTTGATTGTTAATTTAACACTCATATCTGCATCATATCGTCCATCTGAAAGCAGCTGAAGGTGATTTACTATAATCAAGGAACCGACTTTACTGATTAGATGCGCATAACAATATCGCCCAGCCGAGAAGTGAGAATTATATAAACTCTGAGCAGAGTGTTAAATGAACACTGAAGCAGTGTTAAAGTTAATGAGATAATTAAGTGCATAATTGAGTGATGATTGAGCATTATTAAAGACACCTGATGATAACAAGCAGAATCACTTTAGGAGAAAACCCGGAAATTTTAAGTCACCATTATGGTGATCATTGTTTGATTTAGCTGGGCTCTATCATTTATTTGAATGTGTTGAAGTTAAATAAACAAATTATGTTTGTTAAATGTAACCCAGTTATGTGCAATCTGTTGACATAAAAAAGTTAATTAAAGATGACATATTTTTTGAGTTTTTGAGTTTGGGCACTTGATTTAGTTATATTTCACAATGATTTGTATTATAGTTTGAACATACAATTCAGTGGATAATTAGCAGAGATTAATTGAATGGTTCAAAAGTGACAGTAAAGACATTTACAGTGTTTCAAAAGACTTCGGTGTCAAATGCTGCATGCTGTTCTTTTAAGCTTTCTATTCATCAAATAATCCTTGGAAAATTGTATCACTGTTTCCACAAAAATATCAACATTGATGTGATGATAAATGTTTCTTGAGCAGAAAATAATCATATTAGAGTGGTTTCTGAAGGATCTTGTGACTCTGAAGACCGGAGTAATGATGCTGAACACAGCTTTACCAGCACATGAATGAATTACATTTTAAAATATTAAAATAAAATCAGAAACAAAGAGATTTATCGCAAGTATGATTGCACACACGACACAAGGAATTTGGCTTATTGTGTGTGCAAACATATGTGGCTGTAAATCTGTTTCTAAATCAGTTATTTAAATAGGCTATATAACAATTATAATATTATTGAATATGATATGGAGAACCTTATAAAACATCGAGTCATCATCAGTCCTGCAGGCTTCGTCGGTGGGTGAACAGATAATGCATTTTTTTCTGCGAAAGATTTACGTCTTTGGACGTCACAGGGCAAATGTCTAGTCCACCCACTCATCCATTAAACAGCTTAAACTCTACAAAACAAGAGTATGATCAAGATTTTAACAGCATTATTCAAATGCCCAAACATGTTAACAAGGTTAAGTTAGACTCTTTCTTTCAATTTGTAATTTTAATATAAAGGGGGAAAAAAATAAAACATTTGGTGTTTCATGTATAATTATTATTTAGAATATATAATTATTTCATTAGATTTCCCTGTGATTTACGTTACGGCTACTGCTTATTATAGATTTAGTGTTAAAGAATTTAATTGCGAGACACAATTTATTTGTTTGTGTGGACTACTCTCTAATCTTGCCTCTCATTCATTCATCTTTGTGTCTATGGACTTTTATTGTACCTTGGGGAAATCACAAGGAGAAAATATATACACAACTCAACACACTAATTATTAATTTAGCTGTAGTCTGTTAGCATTAATCTGTGGACTGTGAATCTTGAGATGTACTTTCATCTGTCTGGATTAAACCTGGACAAATTGTCTACAGCTGTGGGGAATGAAGTAACCCCGTTGTAACGATGAGTCTAAACTAATTTGGTTCTGGTGAGCGGTAACTCATGTTGATTCATTCACATGGATTACTTTAATGATGTCTTTAGCTTTCTGGGGCTTGCAAGTGGTAGTTTTGTAGACTCTCGGGGACAGAAAGCTGTCAGTTTTCATTAAAAATATCTTCATTTACGTTAATGGAGATTAACAAAAGTCTTACGGGTTTGGAACGGCATGAGGGTGCACTCTAAAAAATGCTGGGTTGTTTTAACCCAACTTTGGGTCAAATATGGACTAACCCAGCCGTTGGGTTAAATTTTTACATTACATTTTTAACCCAGCATTTTGGGTTTGTCCATATTTGACCCAAAATTGGGTTAAAACAACCCAGCATTTTTTAGAGTGTGAGTAAATTTCATTTTTGGGTGAACTGTCCCTTTAAATGAAATTTTAGCTTCAATATGAAGGCTAAAGCAACACAGAATTAATTTTCTTCTGAAATAAGTTTTAATAGTTTTGCTTGAGAATGAGCGACAACAAGGACTCTATTATTACTAATCAAATATAAAATGTTCATAGCTATTTTCTATTAGTCTAGATTGTAACGACTTTGGAAATTTATTTATTTATTTATTTATTTAGAAAAGGGACAGTGTACATTAATAAACATTCTTAAATGTAAATGTACCCAAATTAGCCCAAAGGCTAGTTTTCATTGGTAGTTTCTTTGCCAGATGTTATTAGGCTCTTAACTAGAAAAAAAAGAGTTAAAAATTACAGCAATACAAGTATACAAAAAGACAATGTATATATATATATATATATATATATATATATATATATATATATACAGACGCAATTAAACAAAAAAAATTACTGTTTAGGGATAAATAATATATTTCTACTTTAATTTGATGCAGTTAAAATTGTGAATATTATTAGGTTTGAGACAAGTCTTCCTATATGCTTCCTGTCAACACTAGGTGGCGTAAAGTGTGCACACAAGAACACGACTCTGTACGACAGCATTACAAACCACCATGTTTATTTTATCATTTTGTACATTAAGCAGCTGGTTGGACAGACAAAAATAAATAAACAAAAATAATACACCTTAAAAAAACTCTAAACATTTTTTTTTTGTTGTAGAAGTAGCATAGAGGAAACATTTGCACTTGGAAAACAAGATCATTTGTTTCGTGGAATGACACAAACTAAGCAGATACCATTTCAGAAATGTGCGTTCAAAAACACAGTAACACTTTAGGCAACATTCACATACTGCTTTGCCCATCAATGTGGTAAATACTTCATGTGCCTAAGACAATGTTTGACATAGATGACTAATACCTCCAATGAGAAGCATTACTATAGTACCAATAACAAAACAGCAAAAATGCTTCACATGATGAAAGAGATTCAAGCTTTTCAGTTTTTATCCCAAAGAACGCATTTCACATAAACAATCCTAGATAGATATTTGATATACATATATATATATATGAAGAGTTCAGATGCAAAAGCCTCTAAGTGCCATTTGAAATTTTCTTCTAGAATGATCATTTTTATCAAGCTTGTGTATTTAAGTTCAGTAATTTCACTTAAATGACAATGAAGATTACCTATTAATTGTCATTTAAGTGAAATTACTGAACTTAAATATACAAGCTTGATAAAAATTATCATTCTAGAAGAAAATTTCAAATGGCAAGAGGCTTTTGCATCTGAACTCTTCATATATATATATATATATATATATATATATTATATATAAACAGGGGAAAGGACATTGCAAGGGAAGAAATATATATATATATATATATATATATATATATATAACATATACAGTCTTTCCTAGCAATGTCCTTCCTCCTGGAATAGATCTTAAAGTGTAAACACACCATACTGAATTCTATGTGTATGAAATTGATGCCGTGTGAGCATAGATTTTCAGTCTTTTCAATAGCATGCACTACATATAGAGGTCCTAGATCATACTTTTCAAAACTCACAGCTTTCAAAACTGTTTTATTGTGTAATGACTTCTTTTTGGAAATATCTTTCGTTATCAAGTTATTAATTTTAAATTAAGTCTTACTATAATTCTTTGAACAGACTGTACTTCTATCCATCACAACCTTGTTTTTATTCCTGGCAAAAAAATAAATAAATATAGCACTTCAATGAGTCTTTTAGAGCCACACAAGGTGTTTTTATGCCTTTCTCATATTCCCATGATGACATACGTGCACACATGGGGGGCTCAAATAGCACAACACCAGGCCATTGCGTAAACGTACATTTGTCAGCTTTTAGTAATGCCAGATATTTTATAATGAAGTGCATTGCCTGGGCTATTATATAAAGCTAAACGGATGGAAATAAACAACCGTCGGATCAATATCAGGTGAGTTTGTGCTGTTTGCCCAGAGGGCTGTTTGTTCAGGAATCTGTAAACAGTACAAACACAACACTTATGAATGCCTACCCCCATAAATGTGATGCCAGAAGTTGTATTAGTATGCAGATTTACATACTCAACAACATCTATATATTAGGGCTGTCAAACGATTAATCGCGATTAATCGCATCCAAAATAAAAGTTTGTGTTTACATAATATATGTGGGTGCACTTTGTATAATTATTTTGTATATATAAATACACACAAATGCATGTATATTTAAAAAAAATATAATATTTATATCATGAAAATATTTCTTAAGCATGTGTGTGTGTATTTATATATATAAAATAATTACACACAGTGCACCCACATATATTATGTAAACTCAAACTTTTATTTTGGATGCGATTAAACGTTTGAAATATTGTTTAGCAATGAGAATCATTGGCACATTCATTGCACCCAGACTGCGAGTGTAGACTTGCGTACTTACTTTTATAAACATGACCCTTTATAGATAACCTCAAAATGATTTCCCAGTGGAAATGTTAACGGGGGGACGGGGGACGTTTCCTTTCGACATGAACAGCTGGTTATAGCACAGACGGCAATGTGCACCTGTTGCCCCTCATCACAGGGTTATATTTCCTCTGACTGGACGAGGGCTCGGAGATATCGAAGACCCTGGTTTCCAGTGAGTCCAATTTAATGGAATGTAACAAGTCTGTCCGGCAGTCCACGTGTTACGGTACAAATCCAGACGCTTTGTTCTGTAAGCTGAGGAATTAATGAATAAAATGCAGAGGTTTCAGTTCTTGAGGTAGGAAGTGGAATTCAGAGGTAGACTGTCTTGGCTTTCTTTCCTCATTTGTCCATTTGTTTTGACTCGATACAAGTATCACAATATGGTAAATGGACTGCATTTATATAGCGCTTTCATAGACCCAATGGTCACCAATGCACTTTACATTTGTCAGCCATGCAAGGCGCCATCCAGCAGCTGGGGTTGGGTGTCTTGCTCACGGACACCTCGACACTTGGAACCAAGGATTGAACCACCAACCTTTCGGTTTGTAGACAACCTACATGAACCACTGAGCCAACATGTCAACAGTAGGGTTGGGTATCGTTTGAATTTGAACAATTCTGATTCCGATTCCTTGTTTCGATTCCCGATTCTCGATTCCGATTCTTTTAAGAGGCGGGGTCAAAAAAGTTTAGCTAACCTTGCTAACCAACGGCCTTTCTGAAGGAAATACTCCTTCTGGTCACAAATTTTGCATTTTGCCGAGATTTCGTTATTTTTAGAAAAGTGAAGCCACACTTTGGACCGCCGACGTAAGCTACTCATGTTTGACTCGCGCGGTTATGCCAACACTTCCGGTAGACGCTTCTTCGTTGGTGTTGTTCGGCGGTTTCTTCTTCCGCTCGGCGGACTGTGAATATCGAAACTAGGAATCGAAATTTTAACTTTTGAACGATTCTGGGAAAAACGAAAAGTTAGTCCCGATTCCAATCGATACTCGATACCCAACCCTAATCAACAGTAAATATCGTGTAAATATGGGCAAAACCTTCATGGTTTCAAAGACATCTAAAAACCATGTTTTGTCACAGACAAAAGCGGTTGCAGAAATCTCTCAAGTGCTCCAGGGAATATTCAAAACGATCAAAATTGGCTAAAAATCGGACGTCACAGCTTTATTACAATTCCCGTTGCCCGCACCCATTTCGGTTTCGCAAGCTGGCGAGGGCTCTCGTTGTCTGGCGGTCTTCGTGTGCACTTTCCAGCTGTGCCCGCTGTATATAAATCCCTTGTTATTCCTCGTGGAAGGCAGGTGAGAAGTTCTCCGGCACAGGATCTCCTGAAAGGCGCACCTGAACTCAGGACTCCTGCAGTAGATGAGGGGATTGAAAGCGGAGTTGGCGTATCCGATCCAGTTCAAGATCCTGAACGGCAACATGATGTTCTCCATCTTCCAAATGGCCGCCGCCACGTTAAGCACGAAAAACGGCAGCCAGCAGAGGGTGAATGTTCCCATGATGATCCCCAAGGTCTTCAGAGCTTTGTGGTCCTTCATGCCGAACTTGGTCCTCCGGTTCCCCTCCTGGGTGCTGAAGCTCTGCGTGCGTATGCGTCCCTCAATGCGATCGATTTTCTGAAGCTGCCGACGGGCCTCCTGGAAAACCCGGCTGTACACGAACACCATGATGACCAGCGGGATGTAGAAGGAGACGATGGAGGAGGTCACGGCGTAGGCGGCGTTGGTGTTGAAGTCGCAGCAGGTTGGGTTCTTCAAGCAACTCCGCGCAGCCGGGTCGTCGGACACCCACCACTCCATGTGGATGGGCAGGAAAGAGATCAGGGCGGCCACCGCCCACACCGCGAGGACTATCCCGCACGCCTTCCGCTTCGTAAGCATCGACTGATAGCGTAGAGGCCACATGATGGCGACGTACCGGTCCAGGGCGATCACGCACAACGTCTCGATGCTAGCGGTCACGCACAACACGTCCGTAGCCGTCCAAAACTCGCAGAAGAAGTTTCCGAAGTGCCACGTGTTGAGGAGGATGTAGCACGCGCCGAACGGCACCACCATGAGGCCCATGACCAAGTCGGCGCAGGCAAGGGAGCTGATGAAGTAGTTGGTGCCCGTCTGCAAGCGTTGAAATCGTACAATGGCGCTGATGACCAGCACGTTGCCAAAGACGATGCCTAGAACCAGAAGCCCCATTAAGATGCTGATTAAGACCACCTCTGCGTCGCTATATTCGGACACCGGAGAAGAGTCGTTTAGCCCAGATGAAACATTCATGTGCAGGGAGGTGTTCTCCACGCTCAACCTATCCCCTCCCTCCATGAGCTTTGACCTGAGGAAGGAAAATCAACATTAGGTATTGTTAGCCTGGAAAGGGAACGCTTTTCAGAGAGCACAAGCGAATAGAAAGTAAAGTATGAGAAAATGGGTCAAGTCACTTACTAAAATTAGGAGTCAAGGTATCCAAAAATAATCCTTTTCTCTTAGGAAGTGTTCTGGTCTCACATAGTGTTCTTTCACTCGACTCTTGATCACCTGGTCATGTTTTTTTTTACTCTCATGTGCACAGCACTCTCGGCTGTAGACTAAATGTGCTCCGGACTGTCAGTTGGACTCTTATAAACAGCCGGTGATGACATCAGAGTTTGTCAGCAGCCAATCAGAGCACAGAAGCAGAAAAACAGAAGAAGCTGTGTGATGTTACTTTCAGAAGTATTGTAATAAAAAACAAAAAGACGAAATATATTTATGATTGATTGACAGACAGATAGGGGCTTGTTTTGTTCTGTTTCTTTAATGATCTCTGCTGTGATATGGATGTTCTGTGTACCTGGAGAAGATCCCCTCATTAAGCCATGTAAGATCAATATTTCTATCCACAAGCGTTAATCTTTGGGTTACACTAATAACAAAATTAACTTAATATTTATATACTAATGCTCAAAATGAGAGGTTTTGGATGTTTAGTGTATAAAACAAATTAGCTTTTTAAATTCCTAAAATCCCTATCTGCTAATAACGGGAATAAAAATAGGGTTATGTGTAAGTGTAACCCTTCGTATTTTTTTTTTTTTAAATGGTGAACTAAATAACCCTTACATGCACAAAAGCACGCATTTGCTTGTTCCGCTTTCATGTTGTTTGCAGTTTGGTTCTGTACACTGAATTTGGTTGCAAGATGTATAATAGCCTACATAATGCCATTCAGCAAAGCAGAGTTCATTTCAAGGATTCGCAATCAGATAAGACAATATGAAAGCATTAAACTCCTTGTAGCTTCTCTTTCTGAGTCAAATGTCCATGCGACATATACGTTTAATCATTCACCAGACTCTGCAACCTGTGCCCCGTGTATGTGAATTAACCATGCATCCATATGTGCAAATAAGCTAACTGTCTTGGTTGTTGTAAAAACAAAACATGCACAAAAGCATCCGATACTGGAGCAAATAAAAAATCTGAAGCGGTATGTCATATATGTGTGTGGATGCCCTATGTTAACCTTTTGTATTCAGTCTGTTTATAAGCACATATGCATGAAATGTGCCTTTGTGTACAGCCAGTTTCAACCTGTCAATTTTAGGTTGAACATCCTGTGCTAGCATAATGAAAACATAACATGTTATCAGGGTATTAAGTTGTTTTAATTGTTTTAGGCATAAACAATTTAGTGTTAAGGCATAAACAATTTAGAGCACTTAAGCATTTCCAGACAGTATTGGCTTTGAAAGTGCTGTGGCATGCATGCAACGTCAAGGAACAGCAATGCTGCTGCTGGTGCATAAAAATCCAACAATGAGGAAGTGGCTAAGAGTTTTGTAGATGTTTCCTTTGGAGGGACATCCACCATACAAACGGGTTTACTTGCGCATCTCCTGGCTCTGCATGACAATAACCTTAGACAGGGGCACATGCAAACACACGTACATACTCGACTTCACAAGAGCAGTGAGAGCAGTTATGGAAATGAAACACTCGAAGAGAAGGTTTTTCCACAGGATGCCTCCCAAAACCGCTTTATCATTGTTTGACATGCATGCCAGATGCATTCCCACTCAGAACCAGTGAGATCTGATGATGTTCCTGCGGGGAAATGAGGGTGGAGAGGAAGCTGCAGGCTTGTCTATTTTGTCAGGCATGCTGGACATGCGGTAAATTGACACTGGTTTCAACTTTAGGAAATAGCAGGGTTCAGATCAGTCCATCTGTGAACCACCATAAATTAGATATTATTAAGTTTGAAAAAAAAAAAGAATGGTCCAAATATATACCATAGATTGATTAATTGGCATAATTTCTAGTATATGATGCAAAAATAACATTAATAAATCTGGAAATGACCACATTTAACAAATTAAATGATTTTGTGGTGAAGTAAATACTACAGAAAAAAAACAATGTAATTTATATGAAAAAAGTTAGTTCAGGCAAGCATTAAAAAAATAAGTAGTAGAACTCAATTCAATCGTGTAGAAATGAAAGCGTAAATATCAACATTATAAAATTAAGTAAAATGACTCAACTTTTCTGATACTGGTGTTCCCATCATGCACTGGGCCATGAATAATTAATGAGGTTGATTTCTCACTGTTTTCCAGCTGTATTTACATTATTTTATCATTACTTTTGTTGTTAGGATTAGTAATTTGCCATTTTGTGACATTTGGAGTTCATTTTTTGATTCAAGTATTGATTACTTAAACAGTGTGGTCTAATTTAATGTTATATTGTTTGAGTGAAATGTTGAAAAATTCATTTAAATGGAGTAGATATTACTTAATCTTCAATTAGCTGAATAAAAATTACTTAATTTCTTGTGTTACTTTCACTTAACTTAGTTAAGCATAGTTTACTTAATGTGTGAAATTTACTCAAAAAATATCAGTGGAAAAACTTGCCTTGAAAAAATTAAGTAAATTTTACTTATTGTTTTTTACAGTGCAATACATTATAATGTCGACAAGCAGTAAATTATGCAAATGTAATCAGAGGCCAGTTGCATGAAGCCGGTTTTTTTTTCTCGGTAAAACTTTTTCAGAAATAAAGCCACATAAAAAGTAACAATTACCTCTTTTTTAACTCTGTGACAGAAACATACACCTTTATGAGACCTTTGTTTGATTTGATATTGGTATTTATGTGATTACTTGATTTGATTTTGATTAATTTGGTGGTGTAACAATTGTCACATGAAAATTGTTACATGGCACATATTGATATTGAACACTCCACACACAAATTATTACAATTAACATAATTTATACAGGAAATATGGAGACAATAAACATGGAAAATGCTGCTACATCACAGACTGTAATAATTTCTACAGTATATCACCTACCACTAACCATGAATATATATACTGGACCACATGTATATATAATTAATAAATATGCTGAAATTTCAATTTTTTCTATGAATATACGTATAGACCAGAAATACAATGCACAGCCATGACTAATAAATGATATATGTTGCATCTATGTTATCTTATGCCACAAATACCATTCAAAATCCTGGAGCTGATTTTAGGGAACAGCACTAGACATTAAAAGGGTCAACGAAGGGTCAATTAACTTGGTTTTGCTGAATTGCCTGCTTGGACAATGTGCAGGATAACGGTGCAGGCCAATTCCAGGCCAAAACTTTACAAATTCGGTGATGGGCGGAAAGTGCAAAACAGCGACGCCACCCTGATCCATGTCTCATTTGAATGCAGTTGAGAGCACATTGTCAAAATAAGTGAAAATGTAATGGAAACAGACAGCGATGCACTTCGGTCAATTACAGATAAAAGCTCACTGTCCAGAGAATCAATCAAGAAGATAAATCTACAGCAATTAAAGGATGTACATGACGGACCTGTGTCCGCTCACATGCTCACTTTAGGATATTTTTTATGCTTGATTATTTTAGCTTCTTTGTCTCTCATTTAATTTTTTTTTGAAGACCACAGAATGCCAATGGGAAATGGAAAAGGCTTGTAATTTTATTAAAATATCTCATTCAAGTAAGTGTCCTCTACGTAATACTTTGTATTTTTGTTGTATAATAGTTTGCCAAAAAATGTGGTTCTTAATGGGGTAGCATTTAAATGAATTGCTTTTATGCCAGCACAGAATTGTATTTAATTGGATTCAATCAGCATGAAAGCACTACACAATCAAAAGTCAATGAAGTAAAGAAAAAAGATCATTTAAAACTTTATGGGCCATATTTACTAAACAGTGCAAATTAGTGTGCACTCTTAGAAGAAATGGTTCTATTTAGAACCAGAAATGGTTCCATCCCCCGCTTCATATATGGAACTCCAAAATGGTTCTATATAGAACCATTTTTTTTGGTAAAAGGTTCTATTGGCCAAGTATTGAACCCCAGGGTTCTATAGGAACCCTTCTTTTGTATAGAACCTTTTAGGGGTTCCAAATAGCGCTGATAGAACCTTGATGGTTCTATATAGAACCTTTTCTTCTAAGAGTGTGAGAGTGCAATCCCAAAAAAGCGCTGATGGAGGTGGAACGTTTTCTGTGTGATCTAGCCTACTGATGACGCACATTAAAGAACACAGACGGAGCCGGATCATCTCCATAATGACCAATGCAATCTACCAAGAGCAGCGCAAATTAGCATCTGTTTTAAGATATGCTTTTTTGGGGGCGGTAAATAATGGCGCAAACACTGTAATTTGAAGAGCGCAAACCTTTCGTTGATTCATTTCAATACTCCCTTTCCATAAATGTTGCGTCTAAAAAGGGAAACTTTACATTTGTCTGATTTATTCTAAAGAAAAAACAGGCCTTCAGAAGTAAAACATTTGCCCATTGTGCAACGAATAGATCTGTATGGAGAGAGGAGTTGGGTTTAAACGCTAACTTATAAACTTTTAAAGACAGACTGTGAGCAACGAGGTTGTTAAGCAATGCTGTTTGCTATTTCAGCTTATTTAAAAATTAATTGTGTTTAACAGCGATTAGAAATTAGCCAAAATAGCTCTTTAGCTCCACCCACTCCCATTAACCACGGCAAATGACGTAATCGAGTCGATCTCTATACGCTCTCAAAATACAGAAATGTTTTTATATGCATATTTTGCAACAAACTTCAAATATATTGCACACAAAAATATGAACAACCCAAATGGTTGGCTTAAAATTAAAAATTTCAGTTTTTAATTTTGTCCATATTTGACCCAAACTTGGGTAGAAACAAGCGTGTATATGTGTATTTCCCTCTTGTTGTACCTTTGTCTTTTTGTCCAAATATTTGGTGGTAGCCTACTTTTTTATTTTTTTATTTGCTTCAAATCTAATTTTGTAGTGTTGTGATCCACCTTGTAGCTGATTGGCTTGATTCATAGCTTATAACTCTTTAATGTAGACTTTTTTATTGTAAAAATCCCTATGTAAAAAAATGAATGTAAAAAATATATTCGAACACGTCAATCGCTATTAATAATAAAATGCATTTTATGCCCGATTGAACCACTTAATTGCCATTGGTAAAAAAATAAAGAAATTAATAAATGACATTTTTCAAAAACTTGAAAATAGCTGAAGAAATCCTCATTAAATGTCTGGCAATTCTGGAGTGTTCTCATGTTTGGTTTCCAGTATGTGATAATGTTTGTGGAAAGGTTAGCAAGGTTTAGCAAACGATTGCTAAGTCCCTGGCCTAGCCTCAGTGTGCCACACCTACTGATGCATCAAAGGTTTCCAATGTCAGTTCAGGGTTCACAGGTCCACAGATGAAGATTTCCTGGTCATGACTGGTCATATAGTTTTACAGCAGGTGTCATTGCTATCAGGAGAGGATTCATTAGCTTTTCAGCTGGGCTGGGCTGAATTTCTTGATAAATTATCTTGGATGTTTTCCGTGACGCGACAGAAGACAGGTGCAAACCAGAGGACGGATGGCCTGATTTTTTTTTTTTGGTTGAGAGATTTGTAAGGTGGGCTGGGAAGGTCAGCTAAAGTTGCTTTTTCCTCTTTTAAGCAGCTTTATATGCAGGAGATTGAGGCAGTGGAACAGGTTTTGCTATTATTTATGTATTTAAATCAGTGGATGATTTAGAAATGTCATGTAATTTAGACTTACATATAAAAGGTAGGTAAATTCAGATACACTTTTGTCTTAGTCAGGTCACTTCGTTTGTTTATTCGTGGTTTGGTGACGGAGTTCTGACACTCCAATCGTCTTGTTATGGTTAGCGTGTGGTTTCAACTTCGTCCGAGCCGTGTATGGCAAGCCGTTTTAGCTTTTATTCATTTCCAGGATATGATTTCTTGATATCAAGAATTCAATTGTTGATTTCAACAATTACATTTTTGATATCAAGAATTACATTTTTGATATCAAAAATGTAATATTCTTGATATCAACAATTGTATTTTCACTAGTGAAATGTCACCATAGGCTGCCATTCAAAACCAATTGTTGATATCAAGAATTGATTTCTTACTAGTTGAAATTCCAATTTCACATATCAGAAATACAATTATTACTAGTAAAAAACTTTATTTTTGATATCAAGAATTCATTTGTTATAGTTGAAATGTCTTGATATCCACAATTGAATTGCTACTAGTAACAATGTTCATTTTTGATATCAATAATTAAATTTTTACTAGTGACAATGTTAATTTCTCATATCATGAATGTGATTGTTACTAGTAAGAAAGCCATTTGAGATATCTATCAATAATAATATTGATATCAGAAATACATTTTCAGATATCAAAAATGGTAATTTTTACTAGTAGCAATTGAATTGTTGATATCAAGAATAGACATTTCAACTAGTGACAATTTAACTATTGATATCAGGAATTCACATTTTTACTAGTAACAATATAATTATTGATATCAAAAATGATATTTCTACTAGTAAAAAATCAATTCTTGATATCAACAATTGATTTTGAATGGCAGCCTATGGTGACATTTCACTAGTGAAAATACAATTACAGATATCAACAATTGAATTGTTGATATCAAAAAATGTCATTGTTGATATCAAGAATTCATGTCCTGGAAATGAATAAAAGCTAAAACGGCTTGCCATAAGCCGTGTGCTTTTCATTGCGTGCGTGTTGTTGTGTTGTGGATGTTATGTTCTGTCTTGTGCTGTGCTTGTGTTTTTCACTGGCTGTGTGCTTTCATGTTGTCATGTTTTGCGTGAACATGCGGCTCATAAGTGTTCTCATTAGCTGTGTGTTCCTGCATGGCTTGTGATTGTGTTCGCTGGCCACATGCTCTTGTTTTTGGTTTTGTTTAGTTAGCTCACGCTCATGGCTTGTCATGTCTGTTTCTTGGTGTCTTTTGTGTAATAATAATGGATAGTAATGATGACTCAAACACTCAACAACATCCTTATCTTGGAATTACTTGGAACGTTTTCTAAAGTGAAGATCATGGTAAACAACTAGTAATGATTCCTGAATATGTCAGAAGCAATTACTATCCAAAACCTGCACCCCACCCTCTCTAAAGTGTTATTAGAGAGCCTAAAAAATGTAAAAGATTTGATTCTAGGAAATTCAGTACAAGTAAAACTGGCATAATGTTGATTACCAGACCAAAATAATTGACTCATTCTATCAAGACAAACTTTGCATAAGCAGCCTAAAATCTTATTTAACTTAATAATTTGTGTGCCTGGATGAAACATACCCTTATCTTTGGGCTCTTTTGGGTTACAGGTTTTCCAAAGGGACGGTGGCACTGTTGCAGCCCTTCAGGACAGAGAACTGCTCCATTAGTCAAGCACCCGACTCTCCCTCTATTAATTCTTAATGCACAGGGGTATGACTGAAATATCTGAGTGAAACTCTCTGGAAAATTAAAAGTATAAATTAAAAATATGCTTTTTTTTTCTGCCCAGTTGGTATTTTCTTGTATAGAGAGAGCAAAGAAAAAACAATCAAAGACAAAGATCTCCAGGAAAATCTTGTTAAAGGGTTAGTTCACCCAAAAATGAAAATTCTGTCAGTATTTACTCCCCCTCATGTTGTTCCAACCCCGTAAGACCTTCGTTCATCTTCGCAACACAAATTAAGATATTTAATATATTAAGATCGCTCCTGCATACTAGTCCATAGGCTTCTTGAGGGAATGGCACTTGATGGCCTCGAAAAGTCATTAAAGACATCGTTAAAATAGTCCAAGTGACTACAGTGGCTCAATCTTAACTTTATCAAACGACGAGAACACTTTTGTGCCCAAAAAACAACAAAAATAACGACTTTATTTCAACTATTGGTTTATTTCTCCCTCTGCGCGAGTCAGGTTACTAGTTTAATAGCGTAAGCTTCTGTTATTGTACGTCACACGCATCACACACATGACCAGCGTCGGCCAATAGTAAGCCTACGTGTGACGTAGCTTTACTCACTACGTTAACTGACTACAGGCCCATGGAGAAGGAAGTGAATAGTTGAAATAAAGTCCTTATTTTTGTTTGTTTTGGCGCACAAAAAGTGTTCTCGTCATTTGATAAACTTAAGATTGAGCCACTGTAGTCACTTGGACTATTTTAACGATGTCTTTAATGACTTTTAGATGCCAGCAAGAGTCATTCCCTCAAGAAGCCTATGGACTAGTATACAGGAGCGATCTTAATATCTTAAATATCTTAATTTGTGTTCTGAAAATGAACGGGTTAGTTTAACCAAAAATAAAAATTCTGTCAGTATTTACTCCCCATAAAACCTTTGTTCATCTTCAGAACACAAATTAAGATATTTAATCACTCCTGTATACTAGTCCATAGGCTTCCTGAGGGATAGAAACTTGCCGGCCTCAAAAAGTTATTAAAGACATCGTTAAAATAGTCCAAGTGGCTACAGTGGCTCAATCTTAAGTTTATCAAACGACGAGAACACTTTTTATGCGCAAAAAACAACGAAAATAACGAGTAAATACTGACAGAATTTTCATTTTTGGGTGAACGAACCCTTTAAAAATCTTGGTTTAAAGGGTTAGTTCACCCAAAAATGAAAATTCTGTCAGTATTTACTCCCCGTAAGGCCTTCGTTCATCCTCGGAACACAAATTAAGATATTTTTGATGAAATCTGAGAGCTGGATCACTCCTGCATTGTCCATAGGCTTCCTGAGGGATAGAAACTTGCCGGCCTCAAAAAGTTATTAAAGACATCGTTAGTGACGACAGTGGCTCAATATTAAGTTTATCAAACAACGAGAACACTTTTTGGGCGCAAAAAACAACTAAAATAACGAGTAAATACTGACAGAATTTTCATTTTTGGGTGAACTAACCCTTTAAGATACTTTAAGAGGAAATCTTTGTGTTCATGTTGGTTTCTGGAAAATGTCAAAATTCAAACCTGTTAAATTTAAACCTGGTTCCCTGAATGTTTTCAAACATTTTTTTTTTAATGAACCTTAATTTTTTAACTAACCTTGACAGATTATCTAATCTGACACTTTAAGAAACCTACTATACAAAATTATATAAATATATAATCTGATTCTTTAGTTTAGTCTGAGGTAAAACTTGCATTTAACCTAACCTGACACTACAAAGTCCCTGCCTAATGTTCATAAATATTTATAGACCAACACTATTCACAATAACACATGATTTGGTCCATATTTTGTAAATCTTTAAACTGCACATGCACAATGTGTCAGTTAAACAGACAACACAGACATTGGGCCAGTGACTCTGATGTAAAGCGGATGTGAAGCGGGTCAGGGCTAAGGTCTGAGCCACATCTGTCTTCCTCTAATATCTGTAGGTCAGGAAACTGCTGGAGGATCTCACATAAAACTGGAGCACGGGTGGAGGGGTCGGGGGCAATCAAATTCTTTGGGTAAAGAGTTTAGTATTTGCATTTGACTTGGTTTATCCACGGTTTATCCTTGTGTCATGTTTATACGGATGTGTACGGAAACTTCAAATCTGAGGCATTATCGCAAATTTAAAATGTGTAGAGTTTTCCACATTCTTGTTTCTTGAGTTTTGGTCACATTTGCCATTTTTTCTATGAATTTTCATGCCATTTTAACCTGAATTTGCATTATTGGGAATTTCGAAATTAGTTTTTCACTTTAGAATACTGATCCAAATAATTGGTAATTACTTCCTTAAAGGGTTAGTTCACCCAAAAATGAAAACGATGTCATTAATGTCTTTCCCTCATGTCGTCCCAAGCCCGTCAGACCTCCGTTCATCTTCAGAACCCAGTTTAAGATATTTTAGATTTAGAGAAGGGTCACAAGTTGAACCCACTTTAGAACCAGAACCAGTACCGAATTAGTTCTTTTTTGATGGAAAAAGGGTAAAAGTCAATATTGCAATTGACAGTGCTACTCTTTAGCACAATAACCACAACATTCAATAGCAGAAAGTGCTAAATGTTCAACATAAAGCCTTGTTTACACTACATGATTTGAAAACGTCGGGCTGAACTGTGCGGTTCACACTACATGACTTGCTCTCAGTGAAATCAGGAGTGTTCAAGTTGTTTAGCTGTTCACACAACACAACGTGATTGATCCGCAACAGGAGGTAACGCACCACACGAGCTGACAACGCACTACATAGAGATACAACCACGATCGGATGATAAGAGCAAATCATTTGTGACTCAATGCGAGCTGTTTCAGTACTATGGTACGGTCTAAATCATGAAAATAATCAAATAAATAACGAGTTGACAACAACGATTCTATCTTGTCTGCAAACCACGTTTTGTCACGAAAAAACAAATAAATAAATATTGCGCCAATACCCAGCGAAACTAGTGCTGCACACTGTTTGCGTGACGATCTGCTCTGAGGAAAAAAATGCCAAAAAAAAAAAATATAGAAAAACTAAGATTTACCTGCCCAGACAGCAAACTGACATTGAATCAACGTGGAAACGATGTCTCTCATGACATTGAAACAACGTTGATTTGCTCATCGAATTAACATTGAACCAACGTCAGACGCGGCATTCTTCAAAGCTAAATGAAATCGAAAATTGGTTTGCTTTCATAACGTTAAAACAACGCGTTGATTTCAAGTTGATTTTTCCGTTAGTTTTGAAAGAATGACGCGTCTGACGTTGGTTCAACGTTAATTCGATGAGCAAAACAATGTCAGATCAACGTTGTTTCGATGTCATATTTCCACGTTGATTCAATGTCAGTCTGCTATCTGGGTGGTGTCCTCAACCCATGCGTTGCTATGATTGGCTGTACTCATGACATCACTGAGTTTGAGTCGCGCAACGTCTCTGGATATCTAGCAGGCTAGATATTTTTCTGGGCTCGGCGACGCGTCTGCGAGCGTTTTCGCTGCGTTGTTGGCTCTTTCATGCTAACAGATTGGCAAGCGTTCATCGTCCGCTAATCCCCCGCGATTTGCACGCGATAACACCCTGACCTGTCGGCGAGCTCAACGATTTGCAAATCGGCCATAAATCGGGCTTAAAATCCTGTAGTGTGAACTTCCCAGACAGCAAACTGACATTGAATCAACGTGGAAACGACGTTGATTTTGCTCGTCGAATTAACGTTGAACCAACGTCAGACGCGGCATTCTTCAAAGCTAAACGAAAATCGAAAATTGGTTTGCTTTCATAACGTTGAAACAACGTTGATTTCAAGTTGATTTTCCGCTAGTTTTGAAAGAATGACGCGTCTGACGTTGGTTCAACGTTAATTCGATGAGCAAAACAATGTCAGATCAACGTTGTTTCGATGCCATGTTTCCACGTTGATTCAATGTCAGTTTGCTATCTGGGTTAGCATTACTGAACATTATACATTAACATAAACTACCAATATCTTCCTCTTTACTGAAAAAAAAAACATAAATTAATCCATGCAGTTCCTTAAAGCATGCTAACACATCCACTGCCCGCGGCGGCATTTCCCAAAAGCATCGTGAGCTAATTTGATTGAAGAGACCATTGGTGGCAAAGGCTCTACGGTCTACTTAGGCTCACAATGCTTTTGGGAAGCATACCTACTTCCCTATCTGAGTATCTCTGGTGGGTGGTGGAGGACTAGATAGGAATGAATGGTACAGTACATACAAAGAGGTAACACAAAAACACCACCAACCACATTATTAACCACTTCAGCTAAAACTGAACCACATAAGTAAGATAAAAAACAAAGGTTACCGAAAGTCAAATTGGTTTTGTCACTGACTCACTACCTATCAAACACACCATATACTGTATGACCCGAGGCCACTTCAGGCAAACGACACCATTTAACATGCCTATTACCTTGAGGTGTAATTCATTTCCTTGCCACTTTTTACAGCATCCTATTTTTCACCATCATAGCCACAGCCTTGCATCAGCATGACCGTAATGGGACATCAAACAGGGCATAGCGTAAAATCAATTCTCCTCCAAACAGACCTGACATAAATGATTACAATCCCCCATAAGAGAATGCTGTTATTTTAATGCACCCGAATCCTGCACATGCAGTGCTTTCTTGCAGATGGGAAACTTTGTGATGAGGTCAAGCGAAATATAGTCAATTTAGAGGGCGACTTTACCCCCATTTCACAACATGAAGGGTAAACAGAAAAACGATCCATGAACTCTTTTTGATATCTTTCACAACTGAAACTCAAGCAGGGATTATTCAAGCTACTATTTAGTGGATCTGCTAGCAGCTATTGTGAAGGGTCAGGTCACAAAACAACATTAGAGCAATACAAGTTCAACTGAGCACATGGTGATTCTCGTCAGTGTTTGATGCCTGTTGTTAGTTGTAAACTTGTCAGAAATGCTGACCTAGAAATACCTCAAAGCACTCAAGCGTGTACAAGAGAAAATGAAAGGGGGAGGTTAAGCGGTTTTCTCACGTCTGCATCCTTTTTTATTTTCCATTTGGTTTCTGGCTTCGGAAAATACCTCTTTTGTCTGTCTAACTGGGTCGGGGAGTATGTTTTATCATTTAATATGTTCAGATGATGACCTTTATGAATACACAGTAAGCTGGCATACTTTATACTACACTTTTGCATTTTACATCATGGTACAATTGTGACATTACAATTTTGTTCACTGGATTTTATTTGCCTCTTTAATGCAAATGCACTCTCAGAAGAAAAGGTACAAAAGCTGTCACTGGGGCTGTACCTTTTCAAAAGGTACACTTTTGTACCTTAAGGGTGCATATTGGTACTTTAATGGTACATATTAGCAGCTAAAATGAACATATCAACACTTAAACTGTACATATTAGTACCTGAAATGTACTTATTAGCACCTGAAATGTACATATTAGCACCAAAAATTTACATATTAGCACCTAAAATGTACATATCAACACTTAAAATGTACATATTAGTACCTGGAATGTACATATTAGCACCTGAAATGTACATATCAACACGAAAAATGTACATATTAGCACATAAAATGTATATATTAGCACATAAAATGTATATATTAGCACATAAAATGTACATATCAACACTTAAAATGTACATATTAGCACCTGAAATGTACATATTAACACGTAAAATGTACATATTAGCACCTAAATGTACATATTAACACTTAAAATGTACATATTAGTACCTGATATGTACATATTAGCACCTGAAATGTACATATCAACACGAAAAATGTACATATTAGCACATAAAATGTATATATTAGCACATAAAATGTACATATTAACACTTAAACTGTACATATCAACACTTAAAATGTACATATTAGCACCTGAAATAAACATATTAGCACCTAAAATGTACATATCAACACTTAAAATGTACATATTAGCACCTAAAATGTACATATTAACACCAAAAATGTACATATTAGCACATAAAATGTATATATTAGCACATAAAACGTACTAATTAGTACCTAAAATGGACAAAAGTGTGCCTTATGTTGCTATGTAGAATATGTTACGTATAAAGGAATATTAGCTAGAATATACACTCTTAAACAAAGGTTTTAAAAGTGGATTTGTCGAAGTGACGCCATTAAAGGACCGTTTTTGGTTCCTAATAAGAATCTGTCCGTTTTTTTCTTAGTGTGTACATTGCAATAGAAACTTTTTTCCCACAAAATAACCTTTTTGTGCAATGAAATGCTTCATGGAACTATAAAAAAACCTTTTTTTTTCTAAGAGTGCAGACATTAATCAGAAATCTGATTCTGTGAATGGCTTGTGATGATATTTTTTCACAAAATTTTGGGATATGATGCACTTTGAAATAAAAGATGACATGCAAGGAGTCAAATCTTTCATTATTATGGGAGTTAAAACTGAAAAGGTCCATCGTTTAATCCATTAAATATCAGAAATCACATATGGCTGTTTAAAAACAATGGTTTTGAACTGTAAACACTGGGAATTTAGACGCGTCATTCTTTAGTGTTATTATGTAGACTGACACAGAATGTCATTGACACGCTGGATGCTTTTAAATGTTTGGAAGTTGTTATCAGGCTGTTATTATAAGCACTTCTAAAATAATTAATGGATTTTTCAAAGTACTGGATGTGAGGGCCATGCCATTATGAGTTTGTTTTGCAAAAGCTTCAAAAGATCTGTTTTGTGTCTTAAAGTACTTCAAATTCTTTAAGCAAAACTGCATTTTTAGCATTATACATTTTTTTGTACTACCTCAAAGTCAATAGACAGGTTTAATTTCTTCGGTGATGCCTGTCATGAAGTGGTTGAAGCAAGGGGAGGAAGCAGGATTCAAAAGCACACTTTATTAACTAGGCTACAGGAGGCTAAACTTACAAACTCGGAGCAGAAAACAGGACTCAGGAACAGAACAACCAACGTCAAGAACTCACTAAGACAGGGCTGAAACACCGCTTAAATACAGGGGTAAACGAGCTAGACAGGATGACAAGGGGGCGTGGTTAATGGGAAACACCTGGGACGAGTAGTTCATAATATTGCCTGGGACAGGGAACCACTAAACATGACAAGACAAACCCACAACGTGACTAATGCTGCATCCTAATTCCATAGCCTACTATCTGTCCTAAATATTATTCGAAAATAGAATTAGTACGTCCCAAATCGTAGTATGCTGAAATGAGTGTTTCAAAGAGACCCGGATGGTCTATTATATCCGGTCAGAATCCAAAGTGCTGATAATACCTCAACCCATCGCGCGTTGAACGAGGATTCGGTTAGGACTACAAACACGAGTAAAAAGTGTTAAAAAACTACAAACTAAAAAACTATTTTGACTTTAATCTTGAAGCATTTCGACTTTAATCTCAAAATATTTTGACTTTAATCTGGAAACATTTCGACTTTAATCTCGAAATGTTTCGCGATTAAAGTCAAAATATTTCGAGATTAAAGTCAAAATGTTTCGAGATTAAAGTTAAAATATTTCAAGATTAAAGACAAAATGTTTCGAGATTAAAGTCGAAATGTTTCGAAATTAAAGTCGAAATGTTTCGAGATTAAAGTCAAAATATTTCGAGATTAAAGTCAAAATGTTTCGAGATTAAAGTTAAAATATTTCAAGATTAAAGACAAAATGTTTCGAGATTAAAGTCGAAATGTTTCGAAATTAAAGTTGAAATGTTTCGCGATTAAAGTCAAAATATTTCGAGATTAAAGTCAAAATGTTTCCAGATTAAAGTAAAAATATTTTGAGAATATTATCTCGAAATATTTCGACTTTAATCTCAGAATATTTTGACTTTAATCGCGAAACATTTCGACTTTAATCTCGAAATATTTTGTCTTTAATCTTGAAATATTTTAACTTTAATCTCAAAACATTTTGACTTTAATCTCGAAATATTTTGACTTTAATCTCGAAACATTTCGACTTTAATCTCGAAACATTTCAACTTTAATTTCGAAACATTTCGACTTTAATCTCGAAACATTTCGACTTTAATCTCGAAACATTTCGACTTTAATCTCGAAACATTTCGACTTCAATCTCGAAACATTTCGACTTTAATCTCTAAACATTTCGACTTTAATCTCGAAACATTTCGACTTCAATCTCGAAACATTTCGACTTTAATCTCGAAACATTTCCACTTTAATCTCGAAACATTTCGACTTTAATCTCGAAACATTTCGACTTTAATCTCGAAACATTTCGACTTTAATCTTGAAATATTTTGACTTTAATCTCGAAACATTTCGACTTTAATCTTGAAATATTTTGACTTTAATCTCGAAACATTTCGACTTTAATCTTGAATTATATTGACTTTAATCTCGAAACATTTTGACTTTAATCTCAAAAGATTTTGACTTTAATCTCAAAACATTTCAACTTTAATCTTGAAATTTTTCGACATTAATCTTGAAATTTTTCAACTTTAATCTCGAAATATTTCGACTTTAATCTTGAAACATTGTGAGTAAATGATGACAGAATTGGGGGACATTTTTAAAACACTATCAAAGTTTTAACCTTTAAGTAAAATGTGGGTGTGGCTGTCTGTTCACAAAGACATGAATATGTGAATGCGTTTGTGATTGGGGGAGCGCTTCATGTCATTTCTTTTTCTTTTTGTTTTTTGCCAGTCAATGCCTGCACCTCCAGTGAATGACAGTCCTCTTATCTGTTACGGGAAGCAAAGTGTTTGAGAATGACTGTGCCGCAATGTGCTCCAGTGTACCCAGTCATAAGTCTTGGAAAGAATGTTACTAGTCTGACACACTTCCCCTGATTATAACTTTGATGGGGTTGAGAGACAATGAGTGCACGAGTCACGCCTTGACTGTTGGAGTTTAAGCTAAAAAAATCTCTGTTGAAATGGACGGTGGTAGGCTATATCAGGCCACATATGCAAATTAATTTCAAGTAGCAGCTCTCGTACATTGTGTACAGTCCCATGAGCATTTCAACATCACATCACCATGGTGATAGAGAACTTGACCAGTGTGTGTCAGGCAGCACTGGTGGTCAGATTATAATGGTTTTAATACTAATGTACGGCAAGTCAATCAGCTGTGTTTCAGTAACCATGGTGACGGCGTCCAGGGAAAGCGAAGACCAAATGATGGAAAAGAGAAAAATAAATGAATGCTGGATTATTTTATATCACATATTATTAGATTGAGGCTAAGGTGCCTCTCTCAAAACTGGAATAAATGAGGCTGGTAAAACACATTCAAATTGTGGTTCTAGTGCTCCCATGCTCACCAATGTAATGCTAATAGCAAACATTAACAGACTTTCCATATAAATTTAAATGCTTTTATGCAAAGTTGTACAGCGCATGAAGAGTAATTTCTCATTATTTACATCAACTGATTCGAGTATAAGCAAGCTACTAACTAAAGTATGTTTGGCTGAGTGTTTTTGCTAGTTCCATTTTTTAGGCTTTGTTTAAATCTTCCCTAGCGAAGAATAAATATGCTAAAATGTATTTAAAATACAATAAGTATATTACAAGTACATTTACAATTTAGCACACTTCTTTTCCACACTGTTTTTGTTCACATCGTTTGCCTATTTAAACAGTATTTAAATATTTACACATTGGCTCCATCCACTTTAAACCATATTTTAGGCTTTAAAAAAAAAAAAAAAAAGAAATGTCCACCACAGGTCAAAATAATTTCCTGCTAATCAAAATAATTTCTATAAAATGTATTAGCCTACATATTAGGTTTCTCACCAAAACCAATCAGAGCACTTGCAAATGCATGAATTATTTTTTGCTGATATTCTTGGGCGAATTTTTTTAAGCATTCAAGTCGCAATGCCATTTGCTGCCATTTCATTGGTTTGGAATTACATTAAGGTGAGAAAATAATTAAAATGAATGACATAATTTTCAATTTTGGTGAACACTCTCAGAAAAAAAGGTACAAAAGCTGTAACTGGGGCTGTACCTTTTCAAAAGTACCTAAAGGGTGCATATATTGGTACCTTAATGGTACATATTAGCACCTAAAATGTACATATTAGTACCTAAAATGTTAGTACCTAAAATGCCCATATTAGCACCTATGTATATATTAGCACCTAAAATGTCCATATTAGCACCTAAAATGCACATATTAGCACCTAAATGTCCATATTAGCACCTAAAATGTACATATTAGCACCTAAAATGCACATATTAGCACCTAAATGTCCATATTAGCACCTAAAATGTCCATATTAGCACCTAAAATGTCCATATTAGCACCTAAAATGGACAAAAGTTTTCCCTTTTGAAAAGGTGCAGCCCCAGTGACATCTTTTGTACCTTTTTTTCTGAGAGTGAACTATCCTTTTAAATGCCCCCCCCAAGAGACCTGTTTTATGACTAGCATTACCTAAAACCCTGACCCATTCCAGCAAATGCTGATTTCAGACTAATATACAGAAGCTACATATTTCCCAGGAGTACATCTTACCATTTACCTTTGGCCTATCTCAATTGCCATCCATCTAAACATGTAATCAATTTTAGATCTATCAGCACAAGCCACGGTCTCTCCATGTGAGACACTTTCACATTAGTACATTGTCTTACATAAACGTAACCCAGCGCGTGCTGGCAATCCTCCAGTGACCTTTTAGAGGCCAGTGCCTCACAGAGAGTCTTGGCTCTGAACTCAATCCCAAGTGCTGCCAGGTAAAGTGATCCTTGGGGTTAGAAAATAGACCGATCACGCTTACAAAATGAGCCGTAATGTTTTCTTACAAGCATCACAGCTTTACTCTGAGTGGAAGAACGCCAGCATGCAGGCACATATTTACCTACAGCAGATTTGAATGGGACTAGCAGTGCTATTAAGTAATTCATCACATGCCTGACGATCTATAGAGATTTAATGGCTCTCTAACAGACTTCCGGGAAGTCTTGGGAAGTATTTTTACATGTTGTCACAATGACAACTGTCAGCGATAGGATTTAAATCATAATAAATAAAGTACTAAATGATAGTTTTCTATCATGTTATTTGTTAATTGTTTCCTGTTCAGTTTCAACAACCTGTGAATAAGTCTTACACACTCTCAGAAAAAAAGGTACAAAAGCTGTCACTGGGGCTGTACCTTTTCAAAAGTACCTAAAGGGTGCATATTGGTAACTTAATGGTACATATTAGCACCTAAAATGTCCATATTAGTACCTAAATGTCCATATTAGCGCCTAAATGTCCATATTAGTACCTAAAATGCCCATATTAGCACCTATGTACATATTAGCACCTAAAATGTACATATTAGCACCTAAATGTCCATATTAGCACCTAAATGTCCATATTAGTACCTAAAATGTACATATTAGCACCTAAAATGTACATATTAGCACCTAAATGTCTATATTAGCACCTAAATGTTCATATTAGTACCTAAAATGTACATATTAGCACCTAAAATGTCCATATTAGTACCTGAAATGTCCATATTAGCACCTAAAATGTCCATATTAGCATCTAAAATGTACATATTAGCACCTAAATGTCCATATTAGTACCTAAAATGTACATATTAGCACCTAAAATGTCCATATTAGTACCTGAAATGTCCATATTAGCACCTAAAATGCCCATATTAGCATCTAAAATGTACATATTAGCACCTAAATGTCCATATTAGTACATAAAATGCCCATATTAGCACCTATGTACATATTAGCACCTAAAATGTACATATTAGCACCTAAATGTCCATATTAGTACCTAAAATGTACATATTAGCACCTAAAATGTCCATATTAGTACCTGAAATGTCCATATTAGCACCTAAAATGTCCATATTAGCATCTAAAATGTACATATTAGCACCTAAATGTCCATATTAGTACCTAAAATGTCCATATTGGCACCTAAAATGTCCATATTAGTACCTAAAATGTACATATTAGCACATAAAATGTCCATATTAGCACCTAAAATGTACATATTACACATATGGACAAAAGTTTTGAAAAGGTACAGCCCTTTTGAAAAGGTACAGCCCCAGTGACAGCTTTTGTACCTTTTTTTCTGAGAATGCAGGACACATTGATTCACAATTCTGGCAACTAGCATTCAATGTATGCATTCACACAGTCCCTAGGAATTGAACCCATGACCACAGCATTAGCACCATGCCATAGGTCATTTTACTGGGACAGTTAATGTATCCCACTTCCTCTATAGACACAAGTTCAGATATATGAACATAAACAATGAACTCTGTTATGTATTCTACTATTGTATCAGTGAGTGCAATATACGCTTAAAGGGGTCATGCATGGAATTTTGTATTTATTATTATTTTAATATGTTCTTTGAGGTTAGCTTATTATGTAAGGTTGTTTTTTTTTTGCACCAAAAAAAAAAAAAAAATTGTATATGTGGAAAAACAATTATTTTCAATCCTCATTGTGACCCTCTGTCTGAAATGGTCAGTTTTTAAGCTTTTATCATTGGATTAGAAACAGTATCAACACCCATTATTGCACATGAGTAAGTAGGGCTGTCTAACGATTAATCGCGATTAATCGCATCCAAAATAAAAGTTTGTGTTTACATAATATATGTGGGTGCACTGTGTATAATTATTTTGTATATATATATATATATATATATATATATATATATACACACATGCATGTATATTTTATTTTTAAAATATTATTTATATATAAAATATTTACATTTATATAAAATATAAATTATATTTAAATCTTTATACAGTATATGCATGAAAATATTTCTTAAATATATACAAGTGTCTATTTATATATACAAAATAAGTGCACCCACATATATTATGTAAACACAAACTTTTATTTTGGATGCAATTAATCGTTTGACAGCCCTATGAGTAAGTGTTTTAAATGAATTTTTAATGAAGATTTCAAAGATTTCAAAATTAAATTTTTAACCCAACATTTGGGTTTGTCCATATTTGACCCAAATTTGGGTTGAAACAACCGAGCATTTTTTAGAGTGTAATTACACAGTACTTTCTGGGCTGTAATCTAAAGCGTTACTAAACTAACACTGAAATAAATAGCACATCAAGAGTTTTGTAAACTTTTTTGTTGTTTTTTGCTGCAGCACAGGGCATTAGTCCATCGACTTAAAGGTCATTGCCCAAACCAAAGGCTGTTTGGTGGACCAACAGATCAATCCTTCGACTCCACTGCTGTCTTAGCCACTAGCATCTAGCATGTGGCGGCTCTTTCAGGAGGTTTTCACTGACAGGTGTCTGTGTTTCTTAAAATCTCACAAGACTCAAAAACAGAGCATGCAATATAGTCATACTCATCGTTCGGCTCTCATTTGCTCATTTATAACAAGACTTAAAGCGCTTTATGCATATTATTAGCATTAATGCCATCTCTCTTTTCCTACTTTTCCCATCAGCACTGAAAAAGGCTGATGATATGAACTACAACCCAATAGCTCTTGAGCTTTCATCGCAATCACTTCATTGGTGAAATTAGACTCTCATGAGTGTTACTTTTTCTGGGGAAACCCTGCAGAGAAGGGTTCATTCATTTCTTATATATATATATATATATATATATATATATATATATATATATATACTGTATATATATACATTTCTCCTTCATTTCTTCTCATAACTTTGTGCTGAATGTAAAGAGACTGATATTGTAGATATTCAATCAGAACACCAAAGAAAAGTGAATATTAATGGTATATGTTTGATATTTTTGGTATTTGCAACAAAATCCATTGCTTCTCAGTTTTGCAAGAGTTATATTGTGACTCCAAATGTCTGTCCAATGTCAAAGTAAGATAAATAAATAAAATAAAATAATCAATTAAAGCCAAAATTGATGGAATTTGACTGTAACAATTACACATAAATAACTACACTGTAAAAAAGTTTAAGTTGTAAATAAAACAAAGATTATTGGAGTATGTTTAACAAGAAAATACTTAAATTCAAAGTGTTACTTGTATTTTATTTGTAATTAATTGTGAATTTTAGCAATTTCCACATCATTTGTTTTTTAGTGCATAATATTACCTTCGTAAAATCTCTGATTGTTTGAGTTGTACATACCAAAATAAATGCATAAAAATCCAATGGTAAATCTTGTCTAAAATCTATTAAGTTTTTTTTATGAAATAACTAACAAATATCATTATTTTTTGATGAATTTCAATCAAAATATTTGAGAATGGAGAAATGATACTGATCAGTTTTCAAGAACTACAATTATTACTTGTTCCATATCAATATTCTTAAGAAACTAAGCATGTCGGACACAATAAACATGCACCAATCAAACCAATGCAATTTCCCCGTGCACCTTAATACAAATTTTTGTATTTTCAATTGTTGTATTTTCCATTAAGGTTTGTTTAAGTGCGCTGAAAAAATGTCACATTTTTATTTCTACTCTGGTGTAATCTAATGTAATCAGGTTGATTAAATCATAATGTGTTTGACCTAATCACAAGCAAACATATGAAGCATGAATTAGGTTACATAACATTATGTCAGCGTATCTCAGGAAACAATGATCGTCAAAATACGTGCACACTGGTTACTTTACAGACAATCCCCTTGGGTGACTATGTACCTTTCACAAGATATTGACTTTTCTCAGTAGCCGGCCTGTGAATTGTCTGAATGAACCTACCCTGAGGTTATGCATGGCTGATTCGTTCATGAATGTCAACAACGATCAAATAATCCTCATGGATTAAAACCTGATAATGTCAGGTAGAGCTACTTCAAAACTAATTAACATATGCCTCAGCTCAGGGTCAATTATGTCAATATAAAATGAGTAAATATAGTATTTGACATGTCAAAAATACAGCAAGCATAGAGATATAGTTTAAAACACTGAATCTCTGCCTAGACGTGAGGTGAGCTTAATTAGCTTCCTCCATCTGACTGAACACAATGTTCTAGTAATGCTGTGCTTAACAAGGATGGCAAATTGCCCTCATCTTTGTATGCGACATCACGTGTGACAAACATGTAAGGGTTTAAAGCTATACGCTGACACCACTGCTTCAATATAGGCTCTAATAAGCAGGATGTGTGTTATCATACATTACATTTTTGCAGTGTTCATTTAAAAACATATGAAGAGTTCAGATGCAAAAGCCTCTAAGTGCCATTTGAAATTTTCTTCTTTAATGATGATTTTTATCAAACTTGTATATTTAAGTTCCGTAATTTCACTTAAATGGCAATTAATTGAAATTACTGAACTTAAATACACAAGCTTGATAAAAATCATCATTAAAGAAGAAAATTTCAAATGGCACTTAG